>NC_024326.1:9473381-9497757 GCF_000523025.1 Cynoglossus semilaevis
TAATGCCCCATCCCCAGCCGCACCTGATGAATCATTAAACGGCCTCAATTAACAATTAAAGTCTAAATGAATAGAGGTTCACACAGGGCCATTTAGCTGCAGGCCCAGAGGCGCGCTGGAGTCTAATCTCTCCAGCAGGACTGTACAGTAAATACAAGCTAACAGTACAGGCAGGACGGAGCACGGCCTGTTGTAGCCCACATGTAATAATCAGCTGAGTGCTTTTACTGTGCTCCTGGAAATGTAATGTATTTTTGCCACGGAGCTTAACAAGGCAGTGTGGCTGTCAGGCACCATTCCTATTTTTCCTCTGCTCCAACACCCCATTACCTCCTAGATAACACCTGTCACCAGTTTGAATGGAACAGGGAGAAGAGGAGGCTGGCAGCAACAAAAGGAGAACGACAAAGATATGGAGTTTGGAGAAGGGAATAAAAGGAAGTGAGAAGAAAGGAAAGAATGTCGACAAAGACATTTGTAATGCCAATAATCTTTAAGAAGCGTAAACCTGACCTCGGACATGCAGAAGAAGGAAAACAGATTATTAAGGATTAAACTTAATGCTTTTCATATACCCTAAAAAAAAAAGTTCCTACACTTAATTAACAAACTTTTTGAACTAAAAAGGAGTGTAAAAAACCACAGTCTGGTTCATGCTAACTCCTCTTCCTCCTTTGTGTAAATGTATAAATGCCGTCCAAGGCATGAAGACTGAGGGCAGACTACCACATAAGTTTTACCACCATCTGATATAAGCAAGCTCTAGTCTGTAACAGTGATGACAGCAGTGAGATAAAGGCTCAGTGTGACCTGTACTGTGAGCAGGACTGAAACCATAACTACCAGAATAGATTTTATCCAGTCTTTTATATTAATAACAGAGATTATAATCTCTGGGATCAGGACAGGTGTGCACTCTTTACTCTTATCAAACAGTGAATCTTAAAGGCCAGTGGTGTAGTACACTCAAACTTTCACCTCAAAGTTGGCTTGTGAATAATGGTTAACAGAGAAACTTTTAATGACTTTTACAAATTAAAAGGTACAGTACGTGGGGCTATTCTTAAAGGTACAGTATATAAAATATAAGTGATCCCCTTAATCTTCTGAAGTTATGTTTTTCAGGCAAAGAACTTCCAAAGAGATGGAGCAGTGACCCCATACGTTATATACTGCAAAATATATAGCCACGTAAACATATATATAGGCACGCTACATTATACAAAAATAATTTCATTCTTGCCCCTTTCTCTGATTCCACATCTTCCGGTCACTGCAGAAAAACTGTGCACCAGATGGAAACCCTATTCTGTAGTTACTCTTATTAGTGGTTATATTATTAACATTTAGCACATTTATAGATGCTGTTGATGAAACCGCTCATGTTGCTCTCTCCTAAAACTTCACCTTTCACCTTTCAGTGATTAAAACAACCCTTTGTTCCATTGCCAAGAAGAATCACATTTAGAATGCATTATATATTTTGAGAGATTTCCACAAACTAATGCTAAAAATCATGGTTTGTTGTCATTTTTCTGTTTAAAGGTGTTGGAGTAAAATGTTTGCAGCTGCTGTTACAGCTGGGGGAATTCTCAACCCTGGATTCAGCATGTGAACATATGCTGCTCTCCACCATCTCTCTTGGCAAAACCTTTTTTCTCCATTTCCTTAATCCCCCCCTAGTGAGTCTTACAAACTGCTACGGTTCCACCAGGCTAAAGTATCCAGGTCACTAATGCTGTAAGTAATTAGCAGATAACGAAATATGTTTCTGTTTTGTACGGCGGCACCAGCAGCAGCAGCCAGCAGACTCAGGTGACATACCGAGTTAATGTTTTGGGGCAGGATTTAATGGCCCGGGTCGAATAGGCCACAAATGTGTGGAGGAGCAATTACGCAACTTGCAGGTTTGATCCTCTGGAGTAAAGATATGTATGGAGCAGAGGTGAATTCTTTGGCAGGGAGTTTTTACAATGAATATTTTAAAATGACTGCAGCTTTTTTTTTTAATTTCAGGAGAAAATGTATTTGTGTTGTCATTACCAGTGAAGTGTGTAGAAATTGAAATGAGAGGAAAGGAAAATATGTAGATAACACGGCATTAAATTAGGATTACATTAGGTACAATCAAGTAAAAAAGTAACACGTGCAATATAATGCGTTATGATCCTAATCACATATGTTGATATATATGTCAATAACTTGAAAAATCCTGTCCCCAGTAAGGCTTTTAGATATCATCTTAAATCTGTTGAGACAGAAGTATATTACAAAACTTGGAAGTGCATTTTCAACCAAATGTATCAATCAATAATTCAGTAGTTGATTAGTTATTGATTAACAGACCAATCACTGCAGCAATGGTTTATTATGTTGTTTTTGCTGCACCCGAGAGATATAATCTCAATCTGTGGTCAGTTTTTGCATCAATAATAAAGCAGTCATAATTCATAATTCACAAGACTAAATTAAAAAAAAAATAAATAAAGATGAAGTAGTAGTAGTTGTTGGGTTGTTTTGTCATTTTTAGGCTTTAAGAAAAAAAAAACTATATTCTCATTGTCTACTTAACAGGCAGTAAAAGCTTCTTCTGCAGCCTGCCGGGCCTCAAATAGCTAAGAATAAGCGCTGTATGGTGGAGAGGGCAAGGGTTAGTGAGGAGAGACACTGGCACGCAGGAATGGTCCCGCTCCAGCTGCCAGAGTAATAAAGTGCTGGCAGATGGCCATGCTTCTGAAATCAACCACTATCTCTTCGAATAGCAAATAAAAGGAGCTGGCCGTGGTGCTGAGAGACTGACGCTCCTGGGCAAATGGCACAAGTCAGCACACAACTGAGCATCAGGTGCATACATATACAGCTGTTCACCAAATCTGTCGATGCCCCGTCACTGCAGAAGCCCAGAGTGTTTCATCAGTTCAGGGACACAGACGTGGTGTAACAAAGAGCTACAGTTTTGTTAAGTGGAGAGCGTATGTACAAACCAAACAATCAAACAAACAATCATTCGGATTCAAATCTACGGTCAATAAAGTGTCCAACTGGATTGTGGGAAACCTAAGATAGAGCTGGGCAATTATTTCAACTTGATTGACACCGTACACTCTCAGAAACACTGTAATCTGGGAAAAATATACATATAATCTAAAAAAAAATTTTGCCAAGTTACACATTGCAAGTATACTCTATACTATATTTTCATTCCAATATAAATAAATATTTCACTTTCAGATACTTTAAGTTGGACAGGGAGGTCATTTCTGTTCATTTTGTCCAATAAATAATAGTTGGTTTGTACAACTCTTTGCATATGTGATTATGACTGACTGTAATTTTTGTTATCTATAATAGTAACCTCCAAATGTGGTTTCTGTGGTTCTTGAAGGCAACACGATGATCATGAAACAATCATGAAACGGGTCAGTTATCATCCCCATCCAGGACTGCAGGGCTCACAGGACACTGGGTCATAAAAGTCTGGCCAAACCCGACTTCTCACTTCTCCTCTCCAGACTCTTAGTGATTCTGTGCATGCTCATATATAGGCTGGTGATTTCAGTCATCCTCCCACCTCATCCCCAGAGAGAGATAAGCATTGTTTGAGTAAAGCAGCACATTTCATGCTTGGCTTCCCACACCTGTTCTCTGACCAGCAGAGTTTGAAGGCTGAAATAACTGTCAGACAATTTCACCTGTCTTTGGAGGTTCTGAAAGGAGCTTTTGTCTCATCACAGGTTTTAAAAAAAACTACAAACATTTGTAGTACATGACCAAAAAAGCCATTTAACTGAAAACATTACATTAAGCTTTGCATGCTGCTGGGATTGTTGTGTGCAGCTGCGTCTGTGTACAAATAATGACTTGAATAAATTGAGCAATCAGCTCATCCAAACACAAATGAACAGGGATCGCACACTGAGATGCTGACTCCCACAGCCAGCATGGATCTAACGTGTGTTTACCCTGGACTTTTGATCCACAGTCTTAGGTTCGTACCAGACAGATTACTAAAACCAGGCCCACCATGATGCTCAAACTGAAGATTGTCCTCCATTTTACTCCACTTTGTTTCTGCACAGGGTCCTAATACACATCAATACCAAATACAGTAAGATCAACACTAGAACTGCTCTCTCTGCATGATCAATTAAAGTTCAATTCCTTCCATCTTTCTTTTAGCGTTCAGATGTGCCTTCCAGTCATCAATACCAAATACAATAAGATCAACACTAGAACTGCTCTCTCTGGTTCTTTCGGCACTGATGTGTTTTGTTTTTCTGTTGTCACAGACCTCCTTACAACTTGACAACTTGCGAACCCAGACCTCAGGTCAACTTTGTAGGAAACACCATCCAAACCATTCTCATGGATTATTCCTAAATATGCTCAACATTTTCCAAGTAATATCCAACTTTAAACATTCTTGGCCGAGAGTTCCCTCATTAAAGTGGAGAACCACAGAGAAAGGCTGAACCTAGAACAATCTATTTTCTCAGAACCATACACAAGCAAATCCCCTCCAAAAACGGTTATCTTCACTACCTGAGAAATCACAATTTAAAAACAACAAGACAGAGTCAATATAAGACAAAACAGAGAGGCACGGCTGACCGGGTGAGGAAAAGAACACAGAGGGAGAAATCCCAAGAACGTTCTCCAACACTGTTTCTAAAGGCTGTTTCTCAGAGGATGCTGCGCGCATCATCACTCAACATCCGTGAATCACAAACAGAAAAGCATCCTTCCGGCGTCTGCACACCAAGAAATACAAGAAAAGACAACAACAACAAAAAAAGAGAATAATTCTTCTGTAAACAGCAGTGAGGACGTACTCACCTAGCGAGAGTTGAGGATGTGAAGTAGAAAGAAAGTGTGCGCAGAGCCACGGTGGCGTGGATCAGGTGGTGGACTGTTCTGTGGCACCGTGGCGCTGCCTCGTCTCCGCGCACCGCTGTCAGGTCATGTGATCCAGGCTGGAGCGGAGTTTCTCAGCCAGAGAGAAAGCGTCTCTGAAGCAGCTGCTCACAGCGAGCTGTTCCATCCTGTAGTGATGGGAGGGTAACGTCACTGGGGTTTTTGTTTTTTTTTTTTGCCCCACAAATTCCCATCTTTTTTGTTTCCCAAATACACATATACACTAGAGTAGGTCAAAAAGTTCTAGGACTGCGTTCACACTGCATGTCTTAGTGCTCGACATAGTTTTTTTTCTTGCGTTATTTTTATTACTTATGTTAAATTTGACGGATATCAAGAACTGACGTCACACCCAGCACGCTGTGTTTACGGAAGTGAATATGGACGCCACACATGTCACCCTGTGCTCCAATCAGTTGCAGCAACCAGGAACCACTTATATTCTTTATATATGTTTAAATATAAGTTTACTTCTATAACATCAGTGCTGCACGAGGAAATACATCTTTAAACATCTTTATATAACTGCAGAATCGGTTATATAGTCAGAAAAGGTCCCATTTTGGCAGCTTTAGCATGCAATGTTAACACAGTCATTGACATATTTCAATTATTTTAAATTGAAACCTTAAAAAAAAATCATTTTGAAATCAGAAAAATATATAAAAGTAAAACCTGAATAGGAAACTGTGTTTTTCCCCAGCAAAACAAAAGGAACATTGCGATCATCAAACAATGCAAACATGCAGGACAACCTGCAAAAATCTACAAAAAAACATTGATCATATGATAGAATCACTGTTTGCACAAATCTTGAGACTCATAAAAGCATTGGTGAACTAGTGGTGCTGAGTAGAAAACAACTCCAGACGACTGTGGTGGAAATATACTAGTCTAAAAGGATATTTGCATCAAAACTCTCCCTGCTCTCACTGAAAACTACGTGGGGATAAAAATCAATTGCATTTCTATTGAACGTTGGGCAAATACTGATCATTGGCGAGGACAAGGTCGACACTCTCTCTAACAAAGTTTACAGCTCAGTAAGCTGTGAACTCACCTGCAGCCCACATTTTGACCCATGTAGAGCAAAGTAAACTAGAGAGTGGGAGCTGCACCACTTTGTCAGTGGGCAACCGATAAAATATTTACCATAACACTATACTATAATAAACCCTTGTGTGAGCACTAGTATGTATTGTGCGGGGACATGTGAAACAACACCGACAAAACATTTTCCAAAACACTGAGGTACCCTCAGGATATAAATAGAAACTTGGTGTTTTTCTGTGGAAAAACTTTGGCTCCAGCCTGGCTTTTCATCATGTTTCAGTTGGTCCTGCACTGTAAGGTTGACAGCTCCAGGGTTCTAACATATTCTTGACAGAAACGTGAGTTGCCATGCTGTCAGGAAGAAACTGCTAGGGCTGCTGGGCAAATGAGAAAAAAAAAAGGTTTGTATGGATCAACGCCTTCTCAGGGCTGAGAGGCATATACACACAGAGATGTAATAGGAAGCACACTTCCTTCCTGGACCTTTGTATTTTCACAAGGGTCAGTTTTATGATAGATTGTGGCAAACATCACAGGGGCGGCATTTATCAAACGTGACTCCAATGTCTTCTGAGTTTATTGGGTTTGGTTTAAGGGGACACGAAAACACAAAAGGTGTTAAAATGCTTTTTGCAATCATGCTGTATAGCAAATCATGAGCAGCATCAGCATCGGCAGCATCAGCAGCAGAGAAGCCCTACTGCTGCACTGATTGGAGCTATTAGACACAATTCAGGAAACGTAAAATTAGATCAGAGAGCTAGTAGATAAGTGGTTTTATAAATGTTGTCCTCGCTAAAAGCTAATGCTGCCAGTATTATTCTTGGTAAAAAAAAGAAAAGAAAAAAGGCCACTTTTTAATGGTTTCTAAATTACAGTGTGGAGGGAAGGTGTGGCTGGCAGTCGGTGAAAGTGTAGAGATGGCTCCAGAAAGCAGCGGTGGATACAATGATTGACACATTGAATGGTTTTTAGTTACCCTTCTCCCTCTGACTCTGAAGTACAGTAGCTTGCAATACGACCTTTTACATTCAAGCACGCAAGGGTATAAAGCCTGAGGTTCACTCGTACTGAAAGAGGAGGTTTGAATACATATTGTTTAAACACACCACTCCTTAAAGAGCACGTTTGTCAATTAAAAAAAAGACATAAACGCCACTTTCAACCAATAGAAATGACATTTCACTCATTGGGAAATGTATTGTTATCTGCTTGGAGTAAATGTATAACTATATAAATTGGTGTTCTAGAATTCCTGCCCCAGGAGCTACATCTGATCCGCATCTCAATGTCAAAATTTTTGGCCTTGTGGTTTACATTTATTTTCATAGTAATTTTTTTTTTCTTTCTTATGTTAAAATGCTTTAGTTTGTTAAATAAAAAGTTACTAGTTGTTTGCCTTGTAGTATTATACAATGTTAAACTACAATATGTAGTAATTTTTTTTCTTTCTTATGTTGAAATGCTTTAGTTTGTTAATTAAAAAGTTACTAGTTGTTTGCCTTGCAGTATTATACAATGTTAAACTACAATATCTGGAGTTTTTTTCTGTATTAAACATCAAACACTGACCCTCCAACAAGATGATGGTATATATATTATATTAAATAATAAATAATAAATTTATTTTACAAATACACTTGTGTTCTAAGTGGAACTGAAACCAGACTTACATAATTTGGGCTTTGTGGCTGATTTGTGGGCAGCTTGAAAACTAATTCCTTTTCACTGTGATCGAGCGTTTTCCGTTTCCTCAGTAGAGTGAACTCACTGTGGCAGCAAGGCCTGTTTTATTTGGCTTTAAGGAAATCTTGAGGGCTGTTATTTTTCCCATCATCTGCTGGAAGTGTTTAGTATTTTTGCATACACTGCCATTTTTCAAAAAAAAATTACTATGCAAAAAAGCAAAGTGCCTGTCTAAGAGATACATGATTGCACCAGCTGTGGTGTTTACTCAGAAAGGACAATTTGCAAAATTCAGAAATACACTCAGTGTTCTTCAATTTTAAGTCAAATCTACAGGAAAACAAATTGTTTTGTGTTTGTGTTTATACAAACACTTTGCGTGTGTGTGTCACAGATGAAGTGTGACGTTTGAATATGTGTAACGTTGACATTTCTCAAGATGTGTTGTTTACCTGTACAAAACCCCAACCTCTGACTCTCTTTTGGCTCCCAGTTCCCTGAGCTTTCAGTTCTGTCAGCTCTCATACACTGCAAAGCCAGCATCAACAAAATAATTAGATCAGCCTCATCTGAAGAAGAAGAATCACTTTCAGCGTGTCCCTCATCCAGGGTCACCACAGCCACAGTCCACACAGCCATTTGGCACAGTTTTAAACACCAAGCCTCCCTCTTTATGAACCCGTGGGAGGAAAACTTACACCAAAAACAGGAGAGAGGATTGATCTTTTTATCACAGGTTTGAATCCCAATTTGGTCGGCTGTGGGATGTTGCACAAGCACCAGTTACCCTGCCTGGCTTCAGTGCACGCTAATTATCTAGATCAGGTGATCAAAGAGAGAACACTTTGATCACTATCCCTTAACGAACAGGACAAAAGTAGCAGAGTCAGCGTCCCCTCCCTGGTATCCAATCCAAATGTCAGGGTCTGTTTGCAGAGTTGACACGTCCCACGAGTTTCTAATTTGGAAAACATGCTTAGTTTCATTTGAGCCCAAATGCTGTTGTCAATGTAAATTGGGTAGGACTCTGGGGCCAATCAATACAGACGTGAGAGAGGATTCACTTTGGACACCCCAGGGATTCATCACTGACAGGAGTCTATTACTCCACAGCCAGGAAGCACAGGGGGAGCTGCTATGAATTGCAAATGAAAGGCTGCTGACTTGCCTGCTACGCAAACCCCATGATGTATTATTGCACACTGGGGAACACGTACCTATTACACAGAGCAGGGACCTGCTGCAAGACGAGTGCTTGTACTTCGAAAGTGTCCACTCCATGAGAACAGACTTCGAATGTTGACTCTGTCTTGCAGAAGTATTTGTTTTGTCCCCCATTCTTTAACAAATAAATGTTTCTGAATGTAATTCTTTGGGGTGGTTGCATTGGTTGTAACACAACACAAACATCCCATTTGTGACATGAAAAGTAATGAGTACCTGGTGTTATTGTTGCTCCCACCCTCCTGCAGGAAACGTCTTTCACCAGTGTTTAAAGTTCGATTAGGCACGTAGTGTGCACTGTACTCTGAGTCATTAGACCTGATTGTTCCCTGCTCTCTGAAGACTGCACACAGGCTCCTGATTAATGTGACTGATGAGAAGACTGATGCTTATTTCCCTCTCCTCCTGGTTGAGACTCTGGGGGGGGGGGGGGGTTTTTTAAACCCCGCCCCTGGTGAGGATTTAAGATGCCCTGAAGTCGCCAAAAGCTTCCAGTGCATCCTCATACTCATTTGTAATGAGCATTACTACTAAAATGTTAAAGTGCTTATATAATTTTATCCATGTAATGAGAACATGGTGCACTCACACTTAAGGTCATCTCTGTAAAATGCCACTTAATTTAGTGAAACATTTTTTAATTTAAAATTAATATTATTCATGTGTTAGATTTATTTTAAAAAATGTGAATTTAAAATGAATTCTACAGCTGATTTTGAGCAACAGCAGAAAGGATAGATCACCTGTGACCCTGACTCTGGTAATGAAGTCCAACACTATTTGATGTTACATACTGTAGATGGCGTTATGTAACTAATTGTTAGAGCAGCCGGGATGGAACATAAAACTCTCTTACAAAATGATCATTTGCGAGAAAACAGGATGTTAAGGATGTAAAGTGCATTTAGCCTCCAGCCATAAAATCATCAAAGTACTTTAGCATTATACATCCATTATCTTATACATCAACCATCCGCATTTCTTAATAATTTTTTTTTATTTAAACCATAATTTTGCCACTGCTTAATATCCGTGCAACTAAAGCTAAACTAAGACTAAAGTTCGCTACCGCACAGTGTGAATGCTGCGTTTATATCCATCATGATGATTGCCTAACATTTCTAGAGTGCAGTTGGTTATGCTATCTGTGGCCACTAGACGGCGACAGTTTGCAGAAAATAAAATAAAAAAGGGAGCTTATTTGGTCAACATTAAAAAAACACAAGAGACAACAATTAAACCATCGATTCAAGACTAACTCTCTTACCACTAGATACAAGGACCACTAACTTAAGTCAGGAATGAATTATCAAAATAATACAATGAGTAAAATGTTACACTTTTTATGAATTCTTGATATTTTCCTTTACTCTCACGTTATTATTATTGATTGGGTTGAGAATGTGCTATTATTAAACTTTAAACTTTATTGTACATAAATACTGACCAAATAAGCTACGCGTTGGAGACCCTGTCTCACAGTACGTTAAAACAACAGCGGATAAATTAAAACAGCTCGCAAGCTACGCGTTGGAGACCCCGTCTCACAGTACGTTAAAACGACAGCGGAAACATCATCTCCCGTTTTATACAACCATTGAAAATATACATTAAATTCAATTTATCATGAACAGCAAACAATCCACATCCTGCTGCCTCCTCTTCACCGCCTGTTGTGTGTGCTGACTGTGTATTCTGAATTATTGAACCCATGTACTTGACCTCATCCACTGTCACTTCCTCCACACGTTGCGGCTTCACCTTTTCACCTGCTTCTGTTTTATTCTAGCACATGTCATGTTTCAACCAATATTCTCATAAGCGTCAACCCTCCCCTCTCTGGCTCTCCTCCATCTGTCATTGCAGTTTACTATCTGTGAACATCATGGTCCACAGAGACACCTGCCTGATTTAATCTGTCATTCCCTCCATCACCACTGTAAAGTAGCAGCAGCTCAGATTTGCCTGCTAAAGTAATCCAGAGTCCATCGCTGCTGAGGGCACCTCTCAACTTTGTCTGAAGGTGCTGATGTACCTGTACCACCCTCATGTACATCTCTGCCACTTCTGACCTCCTACAGCACCAGTCCTTGTACCCTAACCTATTTCTGTCCCATGTATTTACTTTGTAGTTATTGACACTCTCTTCATTTGTCAGGCATAATAATAAAAAAGCCACAGTAGCATAATAAGGCAAGAGTCAAATGAATAAATAAATGAATAGGTTATTAACATAAACACATCATTAAGGAACTGGAAATGGGCTTCTGTCTGAAGAGGGAAGCCCCTCTTCTTAACTCAACAGATTTGAGAGTAGACGTCAATGGTATTCACTAAATTCTGCTCCTACCTGCTCTGATTTATGGTCTATTTTCCAGTATGTTAAAGAAACTGACTTCATGACAGATTTGGATCCATTAAAATCACCCTCTGGTGGTTGACTGCCACTTCCTTGGCTTCTGGTGGGACCAAACAACTACACTGAAGACCAAATTAAAATGTGGAATAATTCCTTTAAATTATGCATCATTACATAAACATGTTCTGCTAAATGGGCTCAAAACTGTCCCTCTAAACAAGCTCTGCAGTAACAGTGCTCCTCGATTGTCCCTTTCTGCTCATGTAAGGTCATACTGGTCCATTCCCCACAGGCAGCTGATGTTGAGCTGAACGCCAGGCTGGACTTCAGTGTTGTGTGCTTTCTCACTGCCTGGTCCCAGCCCTACAGCTGGATGTTTGAATTATTGATCAGATTCTGTTAGACTGACCTGGTGGTGACCCGGGTAGTGGCCAGAATGGGAGGTGGACTGGTTGCGAATTCCCTCTTTTTCCCGTAGGGAAAAATCAGACCCAGGGNNATTTGTAAGTTGCATTAATAAATCAACAGTAACAACAAGTAGCAGCGCGGGGTTGACTGAGGATAAGGATGTAGACTGATTTACATGCTTATTTACTGCATGCACCAAAGGCTCATGGGACACATTCCTATGGCTGCTCATTTCCTAGTCTGCTGCCACAGCTGATGATCAAACACGGGGACAGAGCAGAGCAATTCTTTACATCCACAGTGTATTTGTTCAGCTGGCAACAGGTGGGTAATTTTGTTAGATCGTATCCACTCGGAGCTCTTGTTATTTTTACAGTCTGTATGTTTATTCAAGTGACAGTATCAGGATCAACATCAACACAAGATTAACGAGGGCTGCAGGGAGTACAGACAGGTCATGACTACTTCCTTATACGCCATACAGTTTGTGACATCAAGTCAAACCCATAAAAAAAATTACTATCCCCTTAATTCATATCTATCTCCCCATAATGAATTGTTGTTTGTTGTCACATTGTATATATATATATATATAAATAATTTTTTATTTTTAATCAATCCCCTTTTACTCAGGCAAAATATATTATTTTCATTTAAACAACAAGTTTACCAAATTTCCAAATGTTTCAGCCTGTTATTGTAAAAACATTCAAACCTTCCTCATGAATTTCTATTAATTTCAATATAAAGCACAAACATCTATTTGGGGAAAAATTACATCCTACCATTAATTCCCCCTCCTGCAAAAAAAAAAAACAAACAAAAAAAAAACGACAACACCTCACAGCCAAAATAATCAGCCTGTCATCCCCACATTCCATTTTAACAGAAAAGTCACTGTGGACAAGATTTATTATTCACACAGCCACAGTTGAAAAAACCACAAACCATCCATTTAAGAGCCAAAGGACAGACAGACAATATTTGTTTATCCCACAGGCAGTGAATAAGTCATGGTGCTGTTTATGAAGGGCCAAGGTTAGAGTCGCAGAAATGCAGAGGGAACAACATGATGGTTCTTCCTGTTATCGTTCCCTCAGAAAGATTAGGGTGTTTTAGTTGTACAGAGAACATGTCATCTCAACTCTGTCCATTTTTCTTCTCTACATCGCTGCAGCAAATTGCCGACCTTGAGTAAATGCGTTGTGGACTTTAAAAGGCTGCAGACAGTGATGGGCCGTGTTTGTATCAGCTCTGTGTGTAAAGTACTGCTCCTGTTGGTTGTTCCTGGAACACACGTCCACACCTCTTATTATTTTTCAATGTGCTTTGTATTTTATTTTCCAAATCTAATTCTTAATCCCAATTGTTGGGAGTAAAAGTAATAACTACTGCAAGAGGAACTGGCTCTTAGCATAGGCCACACTCATTTGTCAAAACAGTGGCAAAAAAATGATGAAGCTTCATTTAAATGTTTACAGCCCTGGTTTGATGCCTATGCTACACAGTCTTAATTAGAGCTTTAGTAGCAAACAACCCGCATGCTGCTGAATCTTTCTGACATAACAATTTAATTCACAGTTCACAAGAAAAAGTGTTTGTTGTTCTGCAGCTTGCAGACAGACTGATTATTGTTTAAAATGTAACTTCAAAACATGAGTTATTAAACAAAGCTTCTCATTTTAAAGTTTTGATGAAAGAGACTGCAGCCAGCCTCCATGTGCTGAATCCAAAGAATGCCGTACAGACTGTCAGAGGGCTACAGTGGGGCACAGCTGTGCCAAGGCTCATCTAATGTACAACACAGGGTATTTGAGTTTGATTGGATTAAATTATATTCCCTCCATCTCCAGTGGTACAGGGTGAAGGTCTCTCTGAGCCACAGTCAGCACAAACCTTAGCCAAGCGTCTACTTCTCCCACACAGAATTCAAGGCCGAAACTAAGGGAGGAAAATGTGCTCCCAGGAAGTCAGCTGAAACTGTTGTCTACACCTCCCAGAGGAGCTTCAGCTGAATAACAATAAAGGGCTCCTCTGTTTTTTGTTTTTTTTAAAACTTCATTATCCACCAACACCTCCAGGTTGCATCTGACATCTTCACCCTCAACTCCCACTGTTTGTTTTTCTATACATCTGTCAATTTCCTTTTTTTCATTTTCTCTCTCCTTCTCCTGTCAGTCTACTTCTAAGTCTCCATCTGTCCTTGTGTATTTGTCTCTGACTCTCCCGCTCTGCTCCCCCTGCCCACTATATCGTTGTGTAAATATCAACATAAGCCGCAGCTTTGCATTGTTCCTGCACTCTTTCTCTGTCTGTGTCCCGGTTTGGCTCAGTGTTGTCAGTTGGCACTGATGAGCCGCAGGTGTCTTCAGATTTACTTCAGGTTTACCCATGGGTCTCATCTCTGTTGGCACAGTCACCTTACAGGCTCAGATTGATGACAATCTGTCAGGGCAACTCAATGTTATTCAAGGCTGGATTGCATTTGAAAGACTAGACGAGAGTAGAGGAGGCCAGCCAACATTGATTAGATTAGAAGAGAAGCATCAATAAACTCTTTGTTATGAGAGTTTATGTAAGAAACGACTGATTGTTAGGAGATGGAACCACTTCCTGCAAAAAAGTCTAAACACACGGTAAAACACTGAAGTGATGACAACTTCTAACAGTGGCCGGACAAAAAAAAAAAAGAATCGCAACTGGTCAAAAAGGAAGTTGTTTGAATACTGGTGTTTGAAAAAAAATTCACAAGATGCACAGGCATAAAGGCATTTGCAGTCTGAAGCCACTAATGAGTTTAAACATTTTAAACATGTCACATACGTAGAAAGCTTCAATATCACTAAAACAACAAACCCACGGAGCACAATACAGAAACACCAACGACATACTTGACAGTACACCACCAGTACATCAAAGATTTATCTTTGATGTACTCTCAGACGTATGCCTACAGTACGGTCATAAAAAGATCAGTTTAAAACCACAATGGATAATTCACAAGAAGCAAACACCCATTCACACTCAGACGTATGCCTACAGTACGGTCATATTAGATGTCTAATGACTACTTGACCTAATCATGCATCAGTTACCACAGGGATCAAACCAGTGATCTTCTTACTGTAAGGCAAGGTCACGAAGCACCCATCCAATGTGTAGCTTCTATGCTCCAATTCCAAGATAAAACAAGACAATCCATTGTATACTATACAGGTAAGTGTTATTTTAAAATGTGTTAATGTTCCACTTCTACTGTCACTGACAGATACAGAAGCACTGAAGCATCCCCACAACATCACACTTTCATAGGAAACAAGGTCAAAGATATTTTACTAGTTTTGGCTCATCTTATTAAATGATATGCCTGAGGAAGCAACAGTAAAGCCTAAAGGTAACATTAAAAAGACCAAATAAACAAAAACCTTAATAAAACCCTTTTTTTTAAAAAAAAAAGAAAAAAAAAGAAAAAAGAAAGCTTGTATGTTGACAAAGAACTTATAATAAATGAAGTGGAAGAGAATATAATAAAGAGGTACACGCTTATATTGTCACACCATAAACTTGCATTCTGTTAAGACAGGCTCAAAGGCACTCATCCTAAAACCATTATGTTTCCAACACAGGGTAATTATTCTGTGCACAGCCATGAAATTATTTGCAAACATCCTTCCCATCATTCTCTTCTTGATTTTCCTCTGTTTGATTTCTGCTCTTCTCTCTGCCATCCTTCAAAAATCAAATCTTATTTTTTCACCTGAAACATTTATGGGAAAATCTAATGGCAAAGGATGTTTCTCCAAATTCACAGGGGACAGAACTGCACTTTGCACTTGACTGCTTAACAACTGAATAGCACCGCCTGCTGGGAGTTAAATTACATAGATAAACCCGGGCGTTGTATTTACTTAGGAGACGTCAGTTTCATCTGGCTTAATAGTAAAACATGGGTTTTCAAACATCATAAAGCAGACAGGATAACATACACATAAAGTTGAAGCTCCCAACAGCAGAAAACATGGTTATCATTATTATAATAATCATATTCTTTGTATTTATCTTCCGGCAATAGAAAAACGGAAGTTAGCATCTACGTTTTACAAACTTTACAGACAGGAAGACTAGAGTGTTCTTGTTCTCATGTCTGGCTCGAATGACATCCATGATGGTGTCTTGTTAGGAAAAGTATCATATAAAATTACGCTTCATGACACCACTATTTATTTTAAAACTTCCTAAATCTAAACTGTTGCTAGCTGGGTTAGCACACTTACCTCTCTTCTTTTTCGTCAGGTTGTCTCATTGTTCATCGAATCGCATTACTGACACCTAGTGTTTCAAATTATAAACACATGTCATAATGTTTCTAGAAAATGTGTGATTACAAGGTAGGAAAGTGTTGTACCAAGTTGTGTTTCAACTACTAAACGTGTTTTTTAACCTTTATTCTCATTGGTTAAACTTATGCGAAAAAACAACATATTTTATTTATGTTTATTCAAAACTTCATAAAAAAAATCAAGTGAGAAGCTGTGATGTTAATAGCAAAAGAGAGTTGTGAGAAATATCAACATTACATACACTAAGGTTAACTCAAACAGAAACAGAAAATGTACAAACAGGGGAAGACAAATAATCCCACTACACCTTACTCTATCTCACATCTATACATGATTTTTTTTCTTCTTACAAACATAAATACACAAAGGGTTTTACATATAATTTGGTTTTTGCTTAGTTGTCTTTTATCATCTCCCTTACAAACACATGAAAAAACACCTTCAGATTTCATGGAAACGTAAGTTGATTTTAATAAACTCATGAGGTTTAAAGAGCGGGGTCCATAAAGTCCAGCAAACCTAGGCAGCAAGACATCGCAGCCAACTTTAGCTGAAGTTGTTACACCAACATCTACCTCTACTGATTCATGACACTCTTGAGAAAGTCTTCAAAACGTGGGACTGCAGACTGTGGAACAGGTGTCTCCTTTGCAGGCTCATCAGCGGCAGGCTCATCTGCAACGGCAGGCTCTGACCGACGTAGACGGCAGTTGTAGTCAAACTCTGGGTCACAGTCAGGGTCAGGCAGAATTATGCCATCCTTGCTGGGCTTTGAGGCCACAAGGGCTGAGGGTGAAGAGAATTTAAAGCAGTTGGGATCGTACGGATGGCAGGACAGCGATGTTTGACCCTTGATGTCAGCTTTGGCCTCAGGGCCAGATTTCACTGGGATGCAGTCTTTGTCATAGTGTACATAGCAGTCGTGGCCCTCCTTGGTCTTTCCACGGATGCCAAGCTGGTAGCGGACCTGGTTGAGCAGTTGATTTGTGTTTTTGGATCGGAACAAATAAGAAGCAGATCAAAGATAACTAGTGAAAGCATTATAAAACACCAAATTATTTTTGTACAATATTTAATAAACCACAATGAAGAACGAAACAATTAACAAACCCACTTAGCAAGAAGGATTACATTAGGTTAATCAAAACATTAAACTAGTCTGTACTAAGAGCAGGACTACAAATTCAGACCTGGTGTTCGGGGATCTGTGGTGCAGGCTTGCGCAGGGCAGCGGCCGCTGCCAGAATGCAGTATGGATCGTAGCGAGGGTCACAGGACAGAGGAACTGGAGGGGGTGCAGGGGCACTCTTGATGGGGTACTCCAGGACAGGTTTGGTCAGGCCTGACAACCTGGTGGCACTCAGAGGGTTGCAGCCAGCATCAAACAGAGGGTTGCAGTGTTGCTCCTTTGGAGGACCTGCTTCAATGGGAGCAGGAGCTGCGGCGTTGGACACACACAGGGGATCAACATCGGGGTCACAGGTGGGGTACATCATGTGGTAGAAACCAGTTGGTGCCTTCTGGACCAGTATTGGCATGCAGTAGGGGTCTTTGGGGTCACACTTGAGGGCAGAATAGGATGGAGCAGGGCCAGCGGCTGGGCGATACCCATAAGCTGCCCTCAGGTGGTACTGAAGACACTCCACGTCCTCTGGGTTACAAATTCTCACCAGCTCTGCCTTCTGCTCGGCACTCAGGAAGGGCTCCAGTACAGGGGCATAGTAGTAGAAGCCGGTGGAGCTCTTCATGGGCATGGGCAGCATGGGAGTGAGAATGGGTGCTGGAACCTTGGCTGCACCCTTCTCAGGCTCTGGAGCTGCAGCTGCGGCTTTGGGGGCAAGAGGAAAGAGGCAGTAGGGGTCGATGTAGGGGTTGCACATTCTGACTGCAGCAGACTTGATGGAGGACGGCATCACTACTGCAGCTTTAGGCTTACTAGTAGACTCAGAGATGCATTCTGGATCATCAGAATCGGCACAGGACTTGTAGATTTCACTGAGATGAGTGAGGTAGTGGTTGAATGTGGGCCCCTCCTCTGACCTGTGTTTGTTTTGGAGGTAGGCCATGTACAAACGGTCCAAATCCTCAACCTAAGGAACAAAAAAAAAAAGTTATGATTTGCACAATTTTGTCTCCTTGCTAAATTTTTTTCAAGCAACAGACTAAAAATATCAAGAAAAACAATCGATATAATCCAAATTCACTTACTCCTTCCTGGTTGTTTGAGTCAACAAAGTACTTGTACCATCCCCAGAAATCAGGAAGGCGTTTGAACTGTGGCACAGCAACGAAAGGAAGGTTCCTTCTGTTACGAACAAGTGATTTCACATCCTCTGATGCAGTCACTGGTAAAAGAGAGGAGAGAAGTCGAGACAAATGTTTTAGTCTGAGAATTCAATTATTAACTTTGATTAGGTTACATTGTTATTTATTACTATTATTATCATCATTAATTTCTTCACATATTCTTCACGTGTTTCTGATGCTGCTCACCTTCCTCCTCCTTGTGCTGCTCCACTGGCACCGCCCCCAGAAACTCTGTGAAAGACAGGGAGCAGCCACTTAAACAGCAGCACGGACATGTGTTGACTCGAACCAGATGTTGAGCTTCCCTCAACATCAGGCAAAAAATGCTGAGCTCTTAATAAAGCCTTTAGGTGAAGCCCGGCAGGTGCTGGAGCTCTGGCGCCCCGGCACAGGGCTGTATACCTCAGATTAACACACCACCCTCTACTCCCCTCCCCACCTGTGGAGTTTTTGCAAGCTGGAGGAGCCTCCTCAAAGTTAGCCTATAAAATTACAAAGAGGTGGCCCCCACACAACCTTATTTTTAATACACTATAAAACAGCAGTTATGGTGGTATATGTGTGTGTGTGTATAGATGAGGGGGTAAATAGAAATGGCTACTAGCATTTTTTTTAATAAAAGAAAAATTTTGTCCTACAAGTTTAGAGTACACATAAATACTTCAGTCCTTCTCTTACATAAGTGATTTAAATACACTAAATGAGAAAGGTCTGTAGTTAAATTCCTTCATATGGAAGAGTAGAAAATTCTAATGAGCCAAAAAACAATTTAATAGGTTTAAACCCCTTTACCAATTAGAAAACAACAAGATATTTGAGCCCACATTTATTTCACTCTAACTTTCTACAACCCACAGCTTTATTTCAAAGATACAACGATTCACATCATGTCAGTATTTTCTGTCATTTCAGACTCACCTGGTAGAAGGACCATCACTAACAGTAATCCTGTGTGGATCAGACTGAAGGAGGGTCGTGTCACACGGGCCATGTTTGCGTTTCGATATTCTTCCTGTATTAAAAAAAACAAACACAAAAAGGTCATTTCTGCCATAAACCCTTGCTGGTAAATCATATTATAACTAATTTAAATAAATAATTGGTTGCTCAATGAGTGAAAAAGCTTTTATTTGTAGATTTGGAATTTCTCAGATTCTGAATTAATTAATTGGACAAGAACATTAACAACACGCCAAAGAAAAAAGATTAAATTACACTCTCTCATAAAGACTACTGACACTTTAGTTCTGCGTAAAAAAAATAAGAATATACATTAGTGCAGTGTTTAACAGGATTTTTATGACCTACTCAATCACTCAAAGGCATTGCAACCAAAACAACAATACAAATTAAAACATTGCTAATATTATTGAAAAAAAAGGGGTAAAAAAAGCTACAGTTAATCAAATGCATGTTCTTTCTGATAATGATCTAAACAACATAATTTCACATGAAAGAAAATGACATGATGATGAAATAGGTGAAGCAACTAAACCATGAAATATGTTGTGTGCAAACTCTGAAAATCACAGGAGGAAAATTAACTTTGCAGAAAGTGTCCATGACATTAGTGCTTACCTGCAGGGGTGCTGTAGTTGTGTCCTACTGAGATCACCTCTGGATCCAGCAGCTCTCTGGACCAAGGTTCTTGATGAGGGGGGGCCTCGCTGCACTGCGCTCTGAGCGGTGTAAACTGTGTACCTCCGTGCTCTCCTGTATTGGACAGACGAGCAGGGAAACATTTTTAAGGAGCCCCCCAGATCATTAAAAACACCAGGCATGTCATAGACCTATGGCATGCTGTTAGATGAGCAGGGATTGGCTCCTGCACTGCTATCCGTTTAACCAATAGGGGTCCTGTAATTAAGAGAAGTGAGCTGAAAGACTGCTTGCTGTGGAGGAACACTAACAGGGTGTCATTTAGCACCAAGCTTCTTCCCTCACAGGTTTGGAATTTAGGTTCATCAGGTGTGGTGACGCAATGTCTCCACGCCGTTGACTTTTAAAATAAAAAAATAAAAGATGTTTTCTTCCATTGGTTTAAATTTTTGGTTTTTGCTCCTTTCTTAAAATAGTTCGATTTCAAACGGTAGAAATTCCTGATTAAAATTTAATACAGCTCAGTGCTTGACACTGTAACAATGATATAATGACTTTTTTGACCACAATGTATCACCAGAAAATAATAGTACAACTACCTCAAAATGCAGTAGCTGAAAAAAAATTCAAAAGTTCACTCTAACCTTTGTTTGACAATTACACTTAAACTCCTATGATGACCATTTTACTTGGTTGAAGACAGCATTTTTATATTGGTCCGTCACTGTAACACACATTCTTGATTATATATATATATATATATTGTTAATAGTCAAAGCTGAGTCATCACCAACTGTGAGAGGAGACATGATACAAACTGGCTGAGTGTAGACAGCAGAGGGTAGGAGGTAATCAGGAACAGATGGTGCTTTAGATCCACTGTAGTTTTAATCACAGATACTGATGATCCTGTAGGAACAGACACTGAAATCTATATTAGTAGAATAAATATAATTTCCCATACAGGCCAATATTTGTGGAATCATATACTTTAAATCATCCTCAAAGGAGATACTTTGACAATAAAAAAGTCTGGGTCACACATCATATACTACAGCACTGCGGTCTCTACAGTGAAGGCTACACGTGGCACAGTTCAGGATCACACAGCAGACAAACTGATCTGCTGATCCTCACAGCTCTGGCCTCCACCACAGCAGTGTGCTTCGTTAGTGTCTCTCTGTGTGTGCTGAATATAATGAATACTGCTTCAACTTTCATGGTGTGCACGAAAAAAAAAATGATGGTGATGAAACACTTTTTTACACCTCGAACAAATCATTTTAGATCTAGACTGCAAGCAGATGTGTCAAACACATAAAAAACTCAGTAACACTTTTGATATTTGCACAACCTGCTGTTGTGATGCTGAAAACTTTGCCTGTAGATTCCTGTAAAAAGACATTGTTCGTACTTCTTCCATTCGTTGATTGCTTCCCTGAAGTGATCAGCACAACAGACATTGGTCTCAAATCATCCAGCGTCCTCTACCGCTGTACCAAAACCCCCACCACCACCACCACCACCCCCCACTCTCCACTATTATGTCCATGAATCTTCTTAGAGTTCCTCCTCTTTTCCTCCTGCCTGACAGACTCACCTAAGATAAAAGCTAACACCAGCTAACACCAGCTAAACTCCCAGTGCGCAGAGCATTTTGACCAACAGTGCATTTCCCAGTGCAGTATTTGAATGTAAGTATCATCCCTAGTAGACACCTATACTTGATTCCAAAATCTGTTCCTGGTTAATCTGTTTGTTAGTGTAAAAACAGTCCATTTTACTGAATGTCAACACATACAAGTACAGTTGCTGCATAACTAAGGCTCAAATTCAAGATGCAACAGGAAACACTCTTATACAACTCAACAGATGGAGTACATGGTCGGGTACAGAGTGTCATCCAGATATTTATAAGAGTCCTTCATCCAGCCATCACTTCTCCTGTACCATCTGCAGCCTGTTAAAGGAGGACAGCATATGGGGCCGCTGCCCATCATATGTGTAATTACGCCTCTAACAGGTGTTCCCCGACACACTCAAACCTACAATCCCGTTCAGAAGCAGTCGAAGAAATGAGCACGATACAAGCTGGTACTTTCAACATAGCATATATGAAGGAATCCTTGGGCTCTTAAGAATTCCACAACATCTGGAGCCATTGACGACTTTTTA
The DNA here is from genome assembly GCF_000523025.1 of Cynoglossus semilaevis. Taxonomy (NCBI): domain Eukaryota; kingdom Metazoa; phylum Chordata; class Actinopteri; order Pleuronectiformes; family Cynoglossidae; genus Cynoglossus; species Cynoglossus semilaevis. The sequence goes on from NC_024326.1 coordinate 9,495,447, forward strand.
GGATGTTATTTTTTAAAGCCTGAAAGTAGGACAACTATGAAAGGAAATTGTATGTTATTAGTCAGTAAATGGTTGGTTTGCTTTCCACACAAAAATGCAGTATGAAGCGGTGCGAGTATCATCCATCACTGCTCTGGAGACACTCAATCATTCAGTAAACATCACTGTCATCGAAAAGATTGTTTTTCCAAAGGGCCGGCATAAGGAAAATTAAACTGGAATTATTAGAGAATAGACTAATTCAAGATGCACGCTAAAACTGGAGCCACATTTATTTGATTTCTGCAGGGCCGGCGTTTTCTCATAAAGCAGTGTGTGGAAGCTGTGCACCATGGTAAATGTGAAGGGGTCTGGAAATGCACAGCAGAGCAGCCTTCCTGGCAGTTTATGAGGTCAGAGGTCAGGAGGAGAACTGTACGAACATGCTTGTTCCACATCCTCAGACTGGACTAAATACATGTTAAAGGAAAATAGAAAAAGTGAAAAAAGGATAATATGATCTAAAATTAAGATTAATAATGAGCTGGACATTATGTCAAGTCAAAAAAAAAAAAAACAAAGGTTAAATTGCTTTAGCAAATCAATGAAACAAGAACATTATTGAAGCCATTTAGGAAACTGAGAAAGATTGGTAAAAAAAAAAACAACTTTAAATAATATTGTGAAAAAAAAAAACAACTTTAAATAATATTCCCTTTTTGGTCATTCAGAAGCAGAGGTTGTATCTAAGTTACTGCCAAAAACATAAGTTTGGTCATAATCCATTTAATCATCAGCTGGTTCACTTATTCATTGTTGCAGCATCAACTACACTGTGTGTCCCAGTGTTTGTATCCCAATGATTCCAGACCCATATAACATAGTTATATATAACACAGCCTCATAAAAACTTGTTGTCCAAGAGTCAACAGCATTTTTTGTGAGGTCTCCGTACTTTGACTTTAAAACAATGGATCTGTGAGTGGTTAGAACACATTCACACTGCATGTGCATCTTTAAGGTCTAGTCAAGAGTTTGTACCAATCTCCAGTCTTGTCCAGGCTTCACTTTTGAAACCACAGAGCTGCTTCCATTTCTTATATAACCAGTCTCTGGAGGCCGACAGTAGCAGTATATAAACGGTGTTCCACTGTAATAAATAAAGACTGTTTTCTTGGTGATAAACAGCCTGCAATCATTCTACATTCCAGCAGAGAGGAATTTGCCCGTCTCCTTGTTTTTCTTTTCTGCACAAAGTGCTGTTTTCAAACATGTCATCAAGACACAGGCGACACAACCAGTGCGTGATAAAAAACAATATTTTGAGCCAAATTAAAGCCTTTTCACACATGAAAGACAATAGAGGACAATGGAGTTATGTCACTGTGAGGGAGTGGTTCACAAACCTTTTCTGAAGCGCCCTCCATTTTTGCTGACAGGACCGTTACGAAGCCTCTCGTCCCCCATACGTGCACTGCCGTTGCTTTAAATCACTTTTAACTACTGTAATTCCTGCAGAATTGCATTTCCTTCTGAAAATGAAATCACAAATAAGTGGCATGAAATAAAGACATGTTAAATTTCAACTCATTGCGCTTCTCTACTTAACAATAACCTAAGATTATGATTTGTGCCTGGTTATACATACATACATATAATTGTACAAACCTAATATGTACAACTAATGTAACTTTTTCCATTACATACTGCATTATACAATGTACGGTTTAACTGGTTGTGTCTCTGCTGCTCTAAATGAATACATGGATGTAAAGCTGTGATGTATGGCAGAACAGGGAGCTGCTTTCATTAGGCCTACACCTGGCTAAGTGGCTCACTTTTCATGTAGTGAACAGAGTACAGACCGCCACCGTAAATGAGCCTCATACGAAGCACGTCCACAGACGCCCTGCTGAGAAGTCTGCATGGAATGTGTTGCATATGGCAAGACATTTAGGCCTTTTGATGTAAAAGAGCCGCAGGACAGAGATCACACTACATTATAAACCACAGTTTGTAAAAGGGGGGCCGCTACAATAAATGTTTGGGGCCAGTAAAGAAGTTTACTGCTGTGGAGGCAGCATTATAACCACACCCCGGGGTAAAAAACCTCGTGTGCTAAAAGATCCAATCTGCCTGACTGACAATTTCCTATTTAGTGATGACCAGCTGCTCAGAAGACTTTAACATAGTGCACTGTGAAAAACTTACTCTGACAGTTTAAATAACACAGATTTATTCTGGTGCTGAGTCCTGTGAAGTTCTGTGTAATGCAAAACCTTTAAACCAAGTGCTGAGTCCTGCGAAGTTCTGTGTAATGCAAAACCTTTAA
>NC_024326.1:9497911-9537022 GCF_000523025.1 Cynoglossus semilaevis
CTTAACTTCAGACTTATAGAAATAGGTTCATGTGGAAATAATTCCGACCGCAAATTTAAGAGAAGAAACAAAGGTTCCGCCTCTTGTACTGGTTTGCAAAAAACCAAAACAAACAGCGACAATAAATCAAGCATAATAAGAATCAGCAATAAAAGAGACTCAAAATACCCACATTTTGTTAAAAAAGTAAACAAAGTAGTGACTTTATCAATCAAGGGGAAATTTGTTTTATTAACTAAACCATTGAAAAATAAAGCTGTGTCAAATGTGGCAGCATCAGTTTTATTTTACCTACTAGGGTTAAAAAATATTGACTTCCTTTATTAAGATGTTAAGAAAAGCAGAAAGACACTTTTTAGATTCACCAAAGCAGCAATAACTGAAAAAACTATTATATTTATATGTTTTGCATTAAAACATCCGCATTATATTTATCAAAATTAGGAAAAAACTGTTCCCTAACAACACAAACTACTTAACAGTTGACACAACACGTTTGAGTGAAAGGATTCATCCAAAAGGAGCGCTCCTCTGCTACCTTATCAACAACAGCGCCGTCTTGTGGTGCGTTTGCGATATTGCTCAGAGGGTTTTGTCACAACCCTGTTGTTTACTGGTAATCATTCTAGTAACATCGATGTTATTGTTAGAGAAGGTATCCCTAGCTTTTTGCAGCGTGGCTTCAGGGAGGGTTCTTGTTCGGCCCAGGATCCAGGCAAAGTCGACGTGGAAGAGCCTGAGGATGTCAGTGCAGGAGTAGACTAGGGCCACGTTCACATAGTCAGTGGACAGAATCCAGTAAGGAGAGAAGGGCAGCACTGTGGTGAAGACGTGAGATAGAAAGAAATATATTTAATTTAAATATAGTTCATTTCTGGGAGACCATGAGCAGGAAGTGAAGCATTTGTTCCAGATAGGTTTACGTGGGCTGGGTGTGCAACCAAACGGTATTATTTTTAAAAAAGGGAACCCTTACACACATAAGTAATTTGCCTGGATCTTATAGAAAGTGCACAGCAACACAAATGCATCAATACATCAGTCAACAAACATGCTCACCGTAGGAGTAGCTGATTCCCAGTTTGGCTGGATTCTTCATGTCCTCGATGACGCCAGTGCCTTCAATTTTTCTCAGCTCTCCTTTACTGATTAAGAAGGGAATTAGATTCCATTTTATATTTTAAGAAGCTCATTTAAAAGACATGAAATAAGTTCTATATTCAACATTGGCACCAAAAAACAGGAGGATGTACCCACAGGATTTCAGAGCTGACCACACGTATGGAGTTGTCCGTTCTCATGGAGAAATTGGTCTCAATGCAGCGTCCCTTCTCAAACTGAGCTGGGAGTTTTTCAATTTCAAACCAACGGCCCATGAACTGAGACAAAAAAAAACAACAAACAAACACACAAATTCAAAGGCAGTTGACAGCACTTAAAAAATAAATTTTAACTGAGCATAAATTATGAGCATCATGGGCATCAACGATTAAATAACGATTAAATGCTTAACTAATTGGAGAATTGACCTACAATATAGTGGACAGTGAGTAAAACTACAAGTACTGCACATATTTACATTGTTACCAACTTCAATACAATTCTTGTTCTACATATAAGCAAGTTTTTTTACCTGTCTGAGGTTGAAACCAGGTTGAACGGCAGGTTCTGGACACGGGCCCCAGTGGGGAACCTGGGCTGTGGTGAGTGAAAGAATGCATGCTAGAGCCAGAGCAACAGATAACTTCATGTTGAGTCAGGTCTCCGTCTGCAAAATATGTGAATCAAGAAGGTGACAAACTGAAGGCTGCACAGAAAGTATCAGTGTATGAACAGGTATAAATATGAAACTATAATCTTAACTGATATGTTTTCCCACCTCTGTGTCCTGGCAGTTCAGACTTCTTGTGTTGCCTTCTCTCCAAAATGCTGCTGTTTGAATTAGAGACATTGCTTTCCACGAGGTTTTACACCACTGCCACTCTGTGTCATCAATGGACGCCTTTGTGCCTCCAGCCTTATTCTGGACATAAAGCAAACTATTAGCAAATTGGAGTCACAGGAGAATTCCAGGACAACTGTTGCAAAATGAAAAAAAAAAAAGTTAAAAAATATAGATTTTACAAGTAAAGATTTGCAAGTAAAACATTTCACAAAATGGTATAAAAACAACTTAGAAAATAGCAGATTATAGAGTGGAATCAACAAGTTTGACTTGAAAATGACATGCCCTACTTAGCTCTGATTTAACAAAGGCATTGGCTAAATAAATTAGATCTAATTGGACAATTTAATTTGGTATCTCTTTGAGGATTTGGTGCAGCTTTTACAGTAGTATATGTTTGGTTCTGGGTGAAACATTTCTCTTATGTCAGTTTTGATAATGTCCTCACATTCACAGAGTTCTTACAGCAAAATTTTAGGGTTTAGAGTTTGATTCCATGAACTGACAAAGAACAACAAAGCACTGCAGGTACAGTACCGCAGCAGACACTGTGACCAGGACTTTTGTTTTATTGATTTTATTGCATTAGCATTGCAGTGTCACAGTAAATACATCCCTCTCACTGTGTTTACTGCTGCATGACACTACAGGTCGCTGCATCCTGGTTGGTGGTGATCAGCTTGTCCAACTTGACACCAATGGAGGACAGAATGCCATTGAGATCCTCCAGGGTCTCCTCAGGGAGGGTGGGCTGCCTGCTCAGGATCCAGGCGAAATTCACATGGAAAAGGCCGGCGTCGGTGCAGCTGTACACCAGGGCGTGGTTGTCGTAGTCGGTGGACAGAACCCAGTAGGGACCACGAGGAGAGTCTGGTGGTGGGACAGAAAAGCAAAGTCAGTTTACCAAATGAAACTGATAACGACAATAACCAAAAACATGAGAACGGTGATCATGTGGGAGAGAACGTGTTGGTGTAAATTAGGTGCAGTTACTCTCAAAGAAGGAGACGAGCAGCTTGGCAGGCTCAGATGGATCTGCAGTCACAGCGGTGCCAACGACAGAGCTAATGTTGCCATCAGAACTGAAAGAAATGCAGGTGAAGTGGTATATGTTTATAAGGCAGATCACAGCAGTCTATAAAGTAGTATCTGATTTAAAGATAATGTTGGTTAGGACAGGAGTAAGGCTACACAAGACAGAGTTTGATTGTACTTTCTAGTAATATAATAAATTAATGGTATCACCCACTTTAATGATAAACATAATTCTACTGCACATCTACAGAATCTCTGTGATTTCTTTGAACTCATGAACATGGTACTTACAGCAGCTCGCTGTTGAGGACACCCACCACTCCAGGGCTCTTCAGGCTGTAGGTGGCAGTGCAACAATCTCCCTTTTGGAAAAGGTTTGGAAGTCTCTGGATCTCATACCATTTACCAAGATACTGAAATTGAAAGTGCAGAAAAGACAAATGTCAGGTTAATAATTTTAAAACACCCAGACATTAGTTATTTTATATTTTGTGTTAAATATAAACAAGACCCACACAGTTGTAAATGATGAGACCTTTTCATAAATAAGGATAAAAAGAAAACAACATATTGTGTGATATTCACCCTGGTGGTGTCAAAGTCTTTCTGAACAGCAGGCTTGGGGCATCTTCCAGGTGCGATGACCTGAGCATTAGCCGCCAGGACGGACAGCAAAGCGATGGAAATTACCTGGAAAGCGTTCATCTCTACTTCACAACCTTCAAAATAAAAGCAGTGTTTTAGTGTTATAATGTGACATGCACTGAAGGCATTATAATGTTAACATATAAAACAGCTGCTGCAGCAGTTTACTCACCTGAGTCACCAAGGGGCAGTGACAATTAGTGTTTTGACGGGGCTTTTTATTGGTCAGTGAGCAGACGGCAGCTCCTCCTCTTTGTTTATGCAAGACTGTGTGTGAGAGAATTGGCACCTGTTCAGGTCTTTATTGTTTAAAGAGGCCTCCCACAGAGACAGGTGATTGACAGGTCTGTGTAGTTGGGACTAAAGTGTTTTGAAGGTCCCAGTGAAGTCAAATATTTAATATACTTCCAGGAGACATGTTTGCTAACGTCACAGATGTACTCTGTAAAAACATAGTAGGAAAATACCATGGCACAACAGTACATTCAACATCATATGGATTAAATAATGCAGGAGATGAGGATCTGATGCAGCAAGGCAGAAATCTGAGTTTTTTCAGCTATTTTAACTCAAATAATCACCAAAAAAAACAAAAAAACAAAGCACACGGACGAATGGAAAATAAGGGAGTAGAGGTGAGAGGGGCCGAGGCTGATTGGCTAAGAGAGGCGAGAAGGAAGCAAGGAAACAGAGGGGGCAGGTGCAAACAGAGAGACAGATTACAGGGAGAGGGGCAGGCAGGAGGGGGACTCAAGTGCCCCCCGCACCAGCCCTCAATAATAAATGATTACTATAGAAGATGGATTAACAGGCAGGAGGGAGGCCAGAACAGACTGTGTTAATCATTATAAATTATTATATAGATATATTCATATTAACTATTACATTGTAAATAAAAACAAAGCTTGTTCTAACTTCTTGGTAAGAACAGTGCAACCAATAATAATAATAATAATAATAACCAGATTATCATCCACAGTTCAGGGCATGAAGGTTCTTCTGATGAAGACCAGCAGAACCAGAGGAAGTGCAGGTGATCTGAATGGTGGGTTGTTTCTGTAATTAGAGGTTGGAGGGTGTCTACGTCTGCACTGACCCACTGGACTAAGAGACAATCCTGTTTGTCGAGGTTTAGCTCGCTCTGATCCTTTTGCCTCACGGTGACTCTGTAATACTTGATGTAAATCCTTCATAAAAAGCTTACACGCAGCAGATTCCTAAATTAGGGGTTTACCTTTTCCTAATGCTCTGATCTGTCAGTTTCTAAGTCCAATGGTAAGTTTCTGTCTTTCTAAATAACTCAATGTCACTGTGTCCTTGTGCTCTCCATGTGATGAGCTGTTTGGTTCTGATGTGTCAATGATGTATAATGATACAGAACCGCAGTTTCATTGCTCTGTCTTTAAGATTCTTATATAAACCTGTGCATCAATGTCATGTATGCATGCCATTGATTATATTATATTATTAGCCATTTGAAGATGTAATTATTTTGCATTAAGGATGTAATCATGATATTTTATTATTTTAGATCAATTCAATGGTGACTAACTCCTACAGTATGATGTAACATAAGCTATATTGACAGATATAACAGAGACAACAAAGTGTCAGACACGTGATCGGAGTGAACAGACTGAAAAGACTCTTGTTAAATTAACTACTTGCAATAATGAAAGGGGAAATAAAGAAAATGCAGTTAAAGGGCATTATTTTTGTGACGTGAACGCAAAACCACATACTATGATGGACCAGGTAATAATGTTTGAAGGACTTACAGTTCTATGTGTTTTCAGTCAGTCCTGTGTTCTCTCCCTTCAACAATGTTAGCCTTAGATTTATTAAGACCTACCATAACACAGTGCAAGTTGCATAAATGATAAGACTGAAAGGATAATCTGGCCAACATTGAGTCCTGAACTGCAGAGGACCACTGACACCCCGCCTCAAAACAAAACTGTTTTGAAAAGTTTTCTTCAAGCAGAATGGTTTAACTGTGAGTATTTTCCATGCTGTCGTAAGGAAAGGCTGGTTATTTTGCTACTAGAAAAGGAAGCTGAGCATTTAGGTGTCTTAACTAAGGCCTAAAGTGCTAACAAGGGATTAGTGAGGTAAACGTTGAGAGCGGCTTAGCACTTAATGCTCAGGACCATTGCTGCTTCAGTAATTACAGTTGCAGTTCGTAGCAAGCAGTTGGATGGAGATCACTGTGATGTCAGGACAGGAGGACTTAAGGCAGATGATAAGGTCGGCTAATGGAGATGAAATGAATCTGTATTTAAAAGGTCTCTTTTAGTTAAGGCAGATAGTTGCAATTAGACTTCACTCACTCTGGGTGGATACTGACGGAGGCTGTTTGACTGTCAGTGATATCTGAAGAACAAACTCTTCACAGATCTCCGATCACTTCAAGTCTTCTTGTCCTTTTTGACCTGAAAACAGAAAGAGTTTGGAGCAGGTAAGTCGATCTTTCATCGACATACTTATCGTATCTTAACTGTTACTGCTGTCAGTTAATACAAGTAGAATTTATTCCTTTATGATGAAGTTAAAATCTATGCATTTCAGAATTAGTGTATGACAAAAGAAAAGAGTGTGTAACTAAATAATCCCAATGAGATCACATTTACAATTATGCATTTAGCAGACGCTTTTATCCAAGGCGACTTACAAGAGGAGAATTAACATAAAGGAACTAATAACTTCATAAAAGTATACATTTAATCTCATTAAACTGGACTATGTAAACCTATATTAAAAAGTCAACATTTGATTTAATTATGTAAAATTATTAACCTAATCTCTAAGTGTAATAATAATAATAATAGTAATATACAGAATTAAATGGACTATTATTTAAATCTAAGTAAATGTGTGTAATTATGTCATTGGATTAACAAGCACCAGACAATTCTTCTGTCTTGTCTGAAATGACCTCCTCGGAGCTTCAACTAAGTCGTCAGCATTTTTTCATTCTTGTAATGGGATTAACCAGGCAGCAGAAAATCCAAGGTGTCTAATCCCTGCAATTGGCAGCTGTGGCACATCCTCTGTTTGCGACTAATTTATTTTTACCATATTTTACAACATCTATTTGACAAAAATATTTTACTTAAAGCCTCATTGGAGTTCTGTTGTGTGTGTCTTCTGACCCGGTTGTGTTCCAGACCAGTCTTCAATTGTAAATGTCCAGCACAAAAAGAGGAACCACAGACGGTTGAGCAACTCATGTGTTTTATAAAATAAGAAATGAGCAAAGACTACACCTGAGTTGTGGCTGGATACAACATGCACACTGACTGATGCATGTGTTTGATTTTTAAGTGAAAAGTCTCATCTTTGGTATTATAATCTGCTGTGGAGGTCAGAGGTCAATCCTATATCTTTTTTTTGTATTTATTTGTTTTTAGATTTAATCAGATCAAAGTATTTTTCCAGGAATTCAATCAGATGCCAGTGTTTATTTTAGTGGAGGATGTGTAACAGGAACAAGGCTTCACATTAGCCCTGGAGACTTAACACAGAAACATATGCCCCCATATGTGCTGCTGCTAGCTGTTGTAGTTGCCAGGCAGGCAACATGTGTTCACACCAAATAGCTCCACCTAAACCGATTGCATCCCCACATTTATCCTCAGGGTGTTTTTAGGACATCCTGCGAGCTAACGGAGCCTAATGGGCTTAGCACTTAGGGTGTATTGTTCGCCGTGCTTACAGTACAGGTTTGCTGAGGGTAAAACTCTAGACATGGGGATTACCTCCAACACATCCCTTTAAAGTGCTGTATATTCAGGAATTAGCTAATAGGATTGTCGGGGGAGCAGGGGCCTGGCAAAGTGGGACTGTGAGGAGTTGGACGGTCCAGCAGGGCATGAGGTCAGCAGATGTATCTAGCAGACTGTTGCAGGACTAATGAAGGGATTACAGCTTTTAGATTAGTAAGATTTCAATGGCAACTTGAGGGGCTGCTGGTAATGCAACACGGCTGGAGGCAAATCTAACAGCACAGATAGACAGGGGGAGACGGGAAGAAGAAGTGTTAGGCCTATGTATATTTATAATTTTTAAATTACATATGAAGGTGTACAGAGCCGGTTGTCTCACCTATAGATATTGCTTGTTACTATGTTTGAATAAGTCGTTTTTCTTTCAACAAATTTTGCACATGGTATAATTAATATAAAAGCTGTCTGTTACATGTAACACTGCATATCGAAACTATTTATTTATATTATTGACTTATTTTTTAGGTCAGTTAAGTTTGAAACGAATAAAGATGCAAAATGTCACCTGATGCTGTAAATAACTTTGCTTGAAATGAACTACCGACCTCTAGTGGTACTGACGAGGATTTTCAAGCATTGTATTAGTTTTTCTGATTTATCACAAAGAGTTTGAATTTAGATGTGTGTATAATAAATGGTAAATGTTCAGTTTTCTATGTTGGTTTTATTTACCTCAGAGTTTGAAGGTGGTGAATCATGACTCCGAGGGAGCAACTGAGGAAAATGACAGCACTGGGAGAACAGGGGGGATTGGATGAGAAACACTGGTATCGTCTGGTTAACGGCATGTCTGCTGGAGGTAGGAAAAAACAAACAGAGGAAAAAAAAGCTGAGTGTTGAAAACATCAAACTGATGTCAGTGATTTATATGCCATCAATGGTGATTTCTCTTGCAGAGCTAAGACAGAGACAGGAGTTAATGATAAGGAACCAGATGGCCATGGCTCCTCAGATTCTGGCCCAGGGGGAGCAGAGGTTACAAGGAGTTCCAACGCAATTTGAACCTCACTTCATGGAGAGGTGTGCAGTGGGTTTTTTTTTTCATATCTAAAAAAATAACCCACATTATTATATGTAAGGGAAACCTTCTTGTGTTTCTCTTTACAGGGAGTTGGTTCCTCCAACAGAGGTGGTGTCTTCTGAGGCCAGACAAATGCACATGGGGCCTCACCTTGGTCCACCTCTGACACCACATGCCAATGTCCTACCAGGAAGAGGCTTCCCTGGAACAGGTGAGCAGATATAATGCATTACACAATTATGCACATTTATGGTTCTACATTTTTAAATCAGATTATTTAAGAATATTTTTTTCTTCTTCTCATAGCCGGCTACAGCTTCTTGTCTACGGAGCCAGTGGAAACAGTTGCTCGTCGTCAGGAGCTCATTCATAAGCAAAATATTGCCAGGTGGGGTTTGTAGAAAGTCAGTAGCATCTTACAAAACATTTAATGTGTTCTTGATCTGCATCATATTTTTTGCAAACACAATTTCATTCAGAATTACAGCATTTGCAAGAAAAGTTAGATAATGTGTTTTTATACATTATCATGTGGCCCAGGATGGAGATGAATGCCATCTTGCATCAAAAGGAGCTAGAAAATGCCCACCGGAAAGGACTTCTAGGAATCGATAATCCCATGTCTTATCCCTCCAACCACATGGCTTTGAGGTGTCGTCAGCGCATGCCAGATGGACATGACGTCTTTGTCCACCGCCCCACCATGGACGATCTTCAATCCAACAACATACTCATGTCTACCAGCCCATATCCACCAATTAGCACGCTGCATAGAGAGAGAGGACGCAGGGCTGGCAGGAGACCCACAGCCCACAAGAGTGCTGAGGGTCATGCTGCCAACCTCAAGATTCAAAGTGAAGATAAAAGTGCAAGCCCAGGAGCCACATCAGGGGAGGAGAAGGAAGCGGAGCCAAAAGGGGACATGGGAGAGGACTGTGTGGCCAGTAAAACAAATCACCAAACCAAAATAGGCTCTGAACTTACCACAGGAAACAGGAAGAATTATAAAGAAGGGGAGGCAAACCTGAGGAAAGCCGGTGTGACCAATCAAGACACTTGCACTGATGGGACCAATGGTGGCTCAACAGATAAAGACATATCCAGCCAATGTCCCTCGTTCATGTATCCCTCAGCAGGTGGAGGCCTCACAGGGATGCCTTACATGTTTCCAGTCCCAGGGAACAGTTTCCTCCCAACTGGTGAGTTATGCAAATAATTACAAATACAATTCAAAACAATGCGAGGTATATGGATATAAACAGTTGTTTTTATATATTGCCAGGTTCACGGAATGTTTTTCTTAATGGGGATGATGTGTCTGAGGACATAAGAAAGTGGACGGTCCATGATGTTTACAACTTTATCAACAGTATACCCACATGCTCAGAATATGCCCAGGTTTGTGTTTTGTTGAACAAGTCTACCTGTTTACTGTTGTGTCTGTTTTGCTAATGAGAGTTGATTCCCATGTGCAGACATTCAAGGACCACATGATCGATGGAGAAACACTACCACTGCTCTCAGAGGAGCATCTGCTCGACACACTGGGTCTCAAGCTGGGGCCAGCACTTAAGATCCGATCACAGGTGAAAAAAGTTTGGAAAGTCACCACCATGTGATAAATAAAAAAAATGGGGGTTGTTGTGTGCAAGAAGAAGAAGGTTGCTTGCTTCAAGCATACAAACATATTCGCAAAAACTAAACGTAAAGAATTGTGTCAACTTTCTTTATTCTGCCACAGGTGTCGAAGCGCATGGGGAGCATGTTTTACAGCATGAACTTACCTTTGTCTACTAACACCGTGCAGGGGACTCTTGAGAAGCCTGGGGAACGTTCCTCAGACATTGGTTCGCCTGTAAACTGCAACAGTGAGGACTTGATGGCGAGCCCACGAGACACTGATGTCCTCAAGTCCACAGAGCATATCCGTGATACAGAAATTAATTCCCCTCCATCTGCCTGCAGTGAAACAGTTTGATTAGCACGGACACGTGTGGACAGGCTCAGTCTTACACCTCTCAAAAAGAACAGAAACAACTGGTATAGATTTGTTCGCATAACTGGATTAGAGATAATTTAATTATGACACAGCTTTCTATACAGTCACCATAACATAAACTAAATATATACATATTTCTACAGACTTTGACCTCTATATTCTGGTTGTAGTGTTAAACTCTAAAAAGGTTTTGAAATGTTACACTACAGATGTTTAATTAATTGATACTGAATTGTACTCATATTAAATTGTTACTTTCTTGTAAATAAAGACTTTTTGTAATAGTATGGAGTGTTATATTTTTCTCACTAAACAGAAAAATTGATTCATGGCCTTTTTTTCTAAATCTGATGACGCTGGTTAAAAACCAGCCACAAAGCTCTCATATTTGTAACTGTTTTCTTCTCAAGTCTTTAAAAATGTTGTTTATTTAGGGTCAAAAACGGATAATGATTTATTATCTTATTTATTTCCGTGAGTTAAATTCTCCTAGAAGGAACCTTATTTGATATTTCTGAACTGTTTAATATTTATGCCAAAATGCAATTTCATAAATTTCAACAAGCATTAGAGCTAATCCTAATCGATAACTAATAAATAACTACTGTTCACTTATCTACAGTGTAATTATACTAGATCATCCGGTAATCTCGCGATACTACAAAGTAAATGCGCGCTCGCTGTGTCGCTCACGTTAGACGAGCTGAGTTGGAGCGTCATGGCGGAGCGCAGGAGATACAAGAAACGGATCCAGGTAACATCACTGACTGTTAAACGCTAATGGTATAGGATGAAGGGCAAGACAACATATAGAAAGACGTCCATTTGCAGGGATGTTACTTACGGTAACATCATGGGTGGGGAGTAGTTTAAAGGCGACGATTATTGCCAAATGATGGCTAGTAAAAGTTAGCATTAGCTGGTTGGAGACAACAAATATGACTGTTTTGGTTTTTTAAAAAGATATATATTTCTGAGCGTGTGGATTTCCACCCTGCTTTATGTTGCTACTACACACAGATATTACCAGTGTAATAACAGCTTTATACCTGTGCTGAGCTGAGGAGAGCCTGGGCAGAATGGAGAGAACTGCTGGCAGAGCTGCGTCAGCTCAAAGCAGACGTATTTACATAACCTGCAACTATCTGTGCGACTTTTAGTCATGCAGTATCAACAGAGTGATTCATACTGTAACATATGAGGCAGGCGGGAGAAGCTGTAAATATCAACAGCATAACTGTAAGTGTACGCATCATGTATGCTGTAAACTGCATACATTGATGGTACACACAGACAGACCTACTCGAGTGTCAATCCCTTTAATACGTTGATCTTGCTTTATATTGTTCCAGCAAATCCTTTTAAAAATAAAATTGCCACATATAGATGAAAAAAACAGTTAGCTGGTTTTGTCTGCAAAGAATGTGTCACTGTAAAGAATGCAGAAATAAAAAGCAGAAGAAGAAGGTGCTATAAACATTTTAAGTATCTTCTTACCTGGTTATGATCCACCTGCATGGAATACTTCAGATCAGTAGTGTCTTTGTTGGTTCTGGAACTTGAAATAAAAGTTATACATATAGATTGGAAATTGTTGTTTGCCTTATGTACATAAAAAAAAGTCACCAACTTGTCTGAGCCAGCGGTCAACATCGGCAGCTTTGTTAATAATACGACTGAACAACTGTCCACACCAGAGGCCTGCTTCTTTGTTCTGTTCTGTGAAGTTGCACACCTACAACAACAGAGGTGCAAACTGTTGAAATTAATTAACATTTAATACAGTCAGTTTCATTTGAGTTTAGGAAGTCTTACTTACACTTGTATTGCTTCTTCTTCTTTTTTGCTTCCTTAAGACAGCTGCTCTGTATCCTTTAAAATACACAATCTGCCCAACTGGTTTTTTGTTTTTCTTTCATTACAGTTATATAATTATACCCCAAAATCTCTGGATTAGATTCAAAAGAAAGGGGAAAAGGATAAAGACAAACAATTGAAAGAAATATATATTGCATACTTTACATACAATCTTATATATATAGTTTTTCATTTGATTTTTTTTGAGATGCAATGTCAGTCAAAGAAGGACCGTAGAAGAGTCTTATTTTATAATGGATTCCTTGTGCATTTCAGGTTGAGTTGCATTGCAGACATTCTTTTGTGAAATTAATGCTTTAATTAACTTGAATGTGTGTAAAGCTGGTACAGCTGTACTTGAAGGGACCTCTTGGAAAATGTAATCAGGTTTCTAATGCTACAAAAACTGTAACGTAATATAAACTGGCATGGACTGTACTTTAGTCGTTGCACAATCTTATCTTCAAAGACCCTCTTTTAGCTGAAACCAGTTGGTCTGCTGGGTTTAAACCAGCTGGATCATCTAACTGCAACAGCGATCTCTCAGTAGCAGAGATTCATGAAATGGCACAGTGTGACTTCTACCTGTTCCCCTCAAACAAAGGCCTGTTTCATGGAGCAGTTTTCCTCATGTTGCCGGTCACAGCAGCTGACCGGGATACTGCAGCAGTGTGTGTGCTGTGTGTGTGATTCTGGGGATTAATCTGGATGGTTTTTTTGGCCCCTGCAGGAAGTGAGTGAACTCACCAAGGAGGAGAAGGCAGCAGCCAAGTACCTCCGCTTCAACTGCCCCACCAAGTCCACCAACATGATGGGTCACAGGGTTGACTACTTTGTTGGTAAGTCTTAGTTTGTGTTGTGAGGAGACAGGTGAAGGTGTCAACATGCAGCAACTACATTGTGTAACGTCATGTATTTGTCTGTGCCGTGGTAGATGAGATGGCTGTCACATTTTACCTGTAATGTGAACAATCGTGCCAAAAAATGGGAATTGAGCAACAAGCAATCTGAACATTGCCCTAGGAGAGAGTGGAGTGGGAATTGAAAGTCAGAAGCTGATTTTCATTTATTTATCATGCTCTCTCTCTTACACACACAGAGGTTTCTAATGACGGCAATCAGTTGTGTTGGTTTTAGTCAAAGTAAATAAATCCTGCACCGTGTGGCTGTTGCTATAGTGATGCACAGTGTAGAGACTGTCTATTTAAAAGAAATAGAAGATATTTTCATTGCAGCGTCCTTCAAAAGGACAGTTGTCTGTTAGGAGTGGTGTTTACTTTTTGACCACTAAAAGGTCGCCTCAGGTTAAAGATCCAGCTCATTCAAGTCAATATCTCTGTGAACATCAAGCAACAAGCTCTGAAAGAATAGTCATTATTGAAGCTGTGTTCATCCTGGTGACACAAACCAGACTACAATGATCTTTCTGTTGATATAGGAGGTGTACACAACAGGTAACCTTATCAGTGTTCACTTTTCAACACTCTTCAGGTTATAGGTTAACTCTAAAATAAAATATTAAACACACAAATCTGTACATAAACTGAATATATCATGTGCATCATGTGGATAAATATCTACTGTCCTAGTAACATGTGTTCCTACATTTAGCCTCAAAAGCAGTGGACTGTCTGCTGGACTCTAAGTGGGCCAAGGCTAAGAAAGGAGAGGATGCTCTGTTCACTACCAGGGAGTCTGTGGTCGATTACTGCAACAGGTCAGCTGCCAAACAAACCAACGCACGTTTTAACCAGACTTAACTTTTAACCAGACTTGAATGGAAACTTGTTTGTTTTTGTTTCTCAATACCTGTCTGTTGTACCAGTGTAACATTCAAGTACAGTAGGAAAGCACAACATTTCTAGGGATTTACATTTTCATTCTGACTACTGATATCAGTAACATTTGTTCACTGCAGCAGTGGTTTGTAAAACTCCAGATATTACATTTTAATCTGTATATTTGTTTACTGTCCTGGGGTAAATTCATGTATTTCTCTGCAGACTTCTAAAGAGGCAGTTCTTTCACCGAGCTCTTAAAGTGATGAAGAAAAAACCTGAGAAAGACACAAAGAAAGAAAAGGAGAAAGAGAAGGAAAAAGAGAAGGAGAAACCCAAGAGTGACAGCAGCAAAGAGGAGGAAAAGAAGAGCAAGAAGGAGAAGGAGAAAGAGAAGAAGAAGGAGTCTGAGGCTGTGGAAACTAAGAAAGACAAAAGTGTAAGTGTCCAACAACTCTTCTGACTGAGTGGAGTTGATCTGAGTTCAGTGCCTTTGCTTTAGTGGACTTGATCTGAGTTCAGTGCCTTTGCTTTATGACTAGTCACTGTTGACGTGACTCAGCCGATCAGATAAATTTCGTAATTTCAAAATAAACTAGCAGCAGCGTTAGTTTGCTATGCAAGTTCAAAGTACAACATGTGTCAGATGATTTAAAGTCCATGAAATAAACTTTGTTTCATGTAAATCCAACCTAGATGTAGTAAATGCACTAAAAATACTAAACATGCATTTCATTTTACAGGACAATACACATAGAATTACAGAAATAAACGTTAGGTCTATGTTGAGAAGTGTTACTCAAACCATCAGGTTTACTGTAAACAAACTAACTCTCAGGAAAATGTTCTCTCCTGACTGACAGGATGACAGTCCTGAAACCCCAAAGAAGAAGAAAGAGGTGAAGAAAAAGTTCAAACTGGAGCCTCATGAAGATCAGCTGTTCTTGGACGGGAACGAGGTGAGTCTGCACCCAGAGCAGATTGTACTGATGCCACTGACGCCCCAAAGAAAACACCCAACATATCCCTGTGCTGCAGGTTTACGTGTGGATTTATGATCCTGTTCATTTCAAGACATTTGCCATGGGACTGATCCTGGGTGAGTAAAGAACGTGGTCTGTTCTTAAAGTCTTCCACCAAACACTGCTGCTGTAACCATCTTGTGTGTTGTGTCATTTCAGTCATCGCCGTCATTGCAGCCACACTGTTCCCTCTGTGGCCAGCAGAAATGCGTGTGGGAGTTTACTACTTGAGTGTGGCAGCAGGCTGCTTCGTGGCCAGTATACTGCTTCTAGCTGTTGGTAAGACAGAGTTCAAAGTGCTGCAAAGGGTTAAAAACCAAGACTCAAGTCTGCAGCAAATTGTCTTCATTTTATAACTTTGAACTTGGAGCAGCAGACAGAGAGTCATGCACAAGAAATATTAATCTCACTGGTTTCTTCCTTTTTTCCTCCCTCAGCCCGCTGCATCCTCTTCCTAATCATCTGGGTGGTCACTGGAGGGCGCCACCACTTCTGGTTCCTTCCCAACCTGACAGCAGATGTGGGTTTCATCGACTCATTCCGGCCACTTTACACGCACGAGTACAAAGGACCACGGGCCAGCAGCAAGAAGAGCTCGGACAAAACGGAGGAGAAGGACGGCTCCACGTCTACCAAGGCTCAGAAATCAGACAGTGAGGAGAAGTCAGACAGCGAGAAAAAAGACGGAGACGAGGAGGACGAAGAGGAGGAGGAGGAGAGCAAAGAGGCAGGGCTGGTGGAGAGTAGAGACGCAGAAGTGGAGGGGACAGGGACGGACCGGCAGTCGGACACAGACAGCGACAGACGTGAGGACGAGGGATCACAGCACAGCAATGGAAACGACTTTGAGATGATCACCAGAGAAGAGCTGGAGCAGCACACAGAAGAAGAAGAAGAAGAAGAGGAGGAGGAGGAGGAGGAGGAGGAAGAGCAAGAGGATGTGGTTCCCTTCACTGACAGGAAAGAAGACAAAGGTTGTGAGACTAAACCTCAGACTGTTGAAACATAAACTTATATAACCCCATTACTTCCTTCTCTTCTGTCTGTCTCATGCCCTCCTGTGATCCAGGACCTAAGGTTCTGGATCCCTGAGCTCATCCAGGCCCACAGAGTCTTCATCTGTTTTTGTTGGGCTGCCAACAAAGTCCACCAACAGACCAAAACCAGGACAGACCTGACTCTTACATGTCAATGACTACAACGGTGGAGGGGAAGATTAAAATAAAGGACAAATGACAGATCAGACTCCTCCCACTCTAATCTTATTTATGTCATGTAAACAAAACTACCACCGGTCATGTCTGCCTGAGAAAGCTGTCAACAAAAACCATCAGACCAACAACTCCATTGTCTTCTCAGTCATTATTTTTGTCTCCCTTTACAACTTTTACTGTAACCAGTGTTGGGAGTCCAGTCCAGGACTCGTGACTTGACTTGAACCTGAGCAGTTAGGACTCACACTAACTCTAATCCACGGAGACTCGACTTGAACTTTTTTTTTTCCCTTCACTGACTTGTAATAAATTCCATTTTAACCTCTTGTCATCAAAAATGTCTGGGACAAACAGCTCATGGTTGGGGATGCAAACAGAAACTAGACTGGACCTAAGACTCAGTTTGGACTCTTCCTCTTTAACTCTGATTCTAACTCAGGGTGAATTGACACCAAATTAATTTTTCTGTATCACAGGAGTAAATAAACAGTTAGGTGTGAATCTGTCGCTGACCACAAAGCCTAAGACTTGACTAAGCCTGAACTTTGTGACATTTTAACTTGGACACAAGTACTAAAGACTGGACCACAATGCAGCATTCAGTCTCTTGTTTGTGAGATTATAGCAGAGTATTTTTCAATTTTGTAATTTTTTTTTAACCACTATTTATTTTCTCAATAGATTTGTCCTTTGGCCCATAAACCTAATGGAAAATGTCAGGTATTAAAGATGTTTTATTCAGGAGTAAGGAACCAAAACATACTCAACTGTTAGGATATGGGTAACAGACAGACAGACTCGAATTAAGAGACATTTTCTGTTGTTATAATAGTCCACCATATTTTCTATTTTCTAGATCAGTGAAGCCAGAGATCATCCACCAGAACATGTGACACGATGTCGCCAAATCCTGCACACATGACCTGAAGGAAACTGAAAATCACCTGACTTTGCTTTTTTTTTAAAAACAAAACTATGAACTAATCAAAAGTAGTTGTTGTTGAGTCTGACAGTTTTCTCAGGCAGCACTTTGGCCAAAGTGACCAGCGTATCTGCTTTGAAACAGATGCCGGGTGGACCAATTCATCAAGTTTACTAAGGAAATTAAAGTTATAAACAGATCATGTTGTTCCAGGGAAGCAACAATTGGAGGTACTCACTGTTGTCAAATGCTTGTTGGATTAACAGTTTATAATCTCAGTGCAATCCTGTCAGTCTAGAGGTTTGTCTAGTTTGTGTTTAGTACGGGAGCCAAACATAAATATTAACAACAAAAAAAATCAAAATGCAGTGCCAAAACACAAGACTTTAGCTCAGCATGCTGATGTGAGTCAGTCCATTCAGTCCTCAGTCAGAGCTCAGTTCCTGTCTGCCATGGTCCAAACTGTTATTCACAAAACCTGACTGGAAAATGTCTACAGTAGATTTTTCTGTCAAGTCATAGTGAGAATTATATTAAAGAGAAAGAAAAAAAACATAGAAGTTTATCATTTATAAATGGATTATATTGATATTAAATATATACAAACAGTCTCAGATACTATTACAACTTCTTTTCTTTTGTACTGGAAATATGAATTATACGGCACATGTTTATTACGGCCATTTTGTTTTCATATGTTAATGGGGGTACTTGTTATTTAAGGGAATCATCTGGGATCTGAAAACCACAGAAATGTTATTAGAAAATCATCAGCAACTATTTTTACACTTGTTACAGTCACATTGAATGTGTCGTCCGGTCGGTTGTGCTCGGCCGCAGCTGTATTTGTCTAATTAACAACAGTCAGTCATAAAATTTGTGGCTTGTGTAACACAGTAACAGCTGTCTGTCATTTCCGTCATCATCTGACTTGGCAAAAATAAGTCACTTACTCTTAGCACAATACTTTAAGAAAAAAAAAAGATTAAAAAAAAACAAAGTCTCCCACTTGTTTCTGACTGTTGCACAGTATCACTCTGTTATTTGTTGTAGTATTATTAATACTCTCTATGCTGCTGCTTCTCATCACACATTTATGGGGGACGGAAAAGTGGAAGAAAAAAACAAAAATCTGTCGTATCTCTGCTCAGAAACTTGTCTTTGGATCACTTAGCTGTCCATTTTAGGATCGGTGTCATTCTGAATACTGTCCCATGCAATATTGGAGCATAATTTAATTAAAAAAATGGATGTCTGGAAATATATCTGTATCTTATTATTGCAATAAAAAAATGAGAAAGCAACTGAGTCCTGGGAGATTTTTCTAGCACTGTGGTGTATGTAGTTTGTATTTGTATGTGAGTATGTGAAACACATAGCTAAAAAACAAAATTAAGCCAAAAATGTTGAGAGACACTTTTATTGTGTTTTCTGCCCTGGACAATAAATTAATTACAGTGAGTTTTTTTGGTACAACTGCACGATAAAGAAATACTGCATGTTAGCTTCTTAACTTAAAGTGACATGTACAGTCACCAATCTCTATTTTAATTGTCTATTTTAATTTAATATATTATGTAAGTATCACAGCAAATAACTTAATCCTAATAGCATATATGTACAGATT
The DNA here is from genome assembly GCF_000523025.1 of Cynoglossus semilaevis. NCBI lineage: Eukaryota > Metazoa > Chordata > Actinopteri > Pleuronectiformes > Cynoglossidae > Cynoglossus > Cynoglossus semilaevis. Next base: position 9,516,762 of record NC_024326.1, read on the forward strand.
TACAACAAAGTTTATTTAAACCTAAGCTCTCACGTACTTTGACGTCTTCATTCATCATTGTTGGAGTCAAATTTCAGGTGTCGTCAGTTGAGGGCGTCGGGGCAGTTCATCAGTCCATCACAGGGCCGTAAACAAACCAAAAGACCCAGAGAAAACCGACGCATATGCTGGGCAGGACGTACAAACCTCATAGTGAAAGACCAGGAATCGAACCAAGGAACGGCTGACGTTCTTGCTGCAAGGCAAGAGCAATAACCGCTGGATACAGTGGGACTGTTCGCATGTCAAAGCCTGACGAATATAATTAATATCTGAGGTAGAGCTTTGGATCGGTTTCATGTATGAGAAAAATGTCACGGACTGGTCGTAGTGGTGCATCGAAAAGTCATGACAAAATAAAATAATTCAACAGAAAAGTAAAACTCAAAAGAAATTGCTGAACGCCCCAAATATTGCAGAAAAGTATTTGCACCAGTGGGATAAATCTGTAGTTTTTTTTTGTTTTGTTTTGTTTTTTTCTTCAAAGACTCTTATTTTGACAGTAAATCTTGTCAAGACTTATTTTATTTAGAAGACATTGCATTCTTTTTACCTTTGGACCCACAAGTCCATAATAATTGATGACTTATTCCACACAGTTTATCTTTTTTTTTACTGTTTTGATGGTAGTCAATGTCTTGTTTGTAAGAAAGTAAGTTTCATGCTCTCTCCTTTAAAGCTACTGTTGTAGCTGAAGAAACAGGAAGTGCTGAATAAGTATGAATCTGTATAAACAGACTTGTGTAAAAATGTCTGCAGATTAAGTGTTTTTATTTTCACTCACTCAGCTGCTGTGAAGTCGGACGGATTCAGTTTTCCGTGTCTGACGAGTCAGAGATTTCGGCCAGTCGGGCTTGCCTCTTACGGACGTTCCAGTGCAAACACTGAGCCAGGCTCTCAAACCAATCGTAGACCAGATCGTGGCAGCAAATGGATGGCACCGGGTAACAGGAAGTGGTTATCTTGATACTGTAAGGGGAGAAAAAATAAATTGTAAGATTACATCAGTTAATGAACAAACTGGTCGATCAGCAGTTGAGACGACGGCCAGTGAACTTTACCAGTCTCCATGCTGGATCTCCTGTCTCTTCCTGCCGTCAAATGAAACCCAGGCTGTGTTTCTGGCATCTGGAGACAGAGTGATCTGTTCAAAGAGGGAAGAGGATAGACTGTCACCATCCAAGCTGCCTGGAATTCTAGGAAGTTCAGCGGTTGACGTGTATTAACCTGGTCAAATCTTATTGAAATCTCACAGAGGAAATGTTCTGTGTGAACAACAGAAAACAGCGGTAGCGGCAGAGACAAGCAAACGGAATTAACCGTTGTTGACCACAAAGTTCATTTCAATACAACTGAGGTACGACATGTTACAGGTGATACTGTCCTCCTTTTTTTTTTTAGTACTGATGTGAATTTATCAGTGCTGAGATGTGACCTGACATCAGGTCTGAACTCAGCACTCAGTGACTGGAATGACTTTACCATGAGCTCCACTCCAGCGGGGACGACGATGGGCCTGAAGGAGAGTGAGTGTGGGCAGATGGGTGTGACCATGATGGCTGGGACATTAGGGTGAATCATTGAAGCTCCGGCTGCAGCTGCATACGCTGTGCTGCCTGTGGGCGTGGACACAATCACACCTGCAGGACAGAGTCAGAGAGGGAGGCAGGTTACATTTCATTAATTTTCAAATACAACTCATTTCCATACAGTAAATGTGTCCTGCCGTGTGTTTACACCCTGTGCTTTTTGGCCCAGCTTGTGCAAGTCAGTAGAAGTCGAGGGCTGAAATATCTTTGACTCTTTGAATTTCAAGCCTAACTGCTACTGATTCAAATGTTCTACAGAACCAGGACCTGGTCCTGGTTGTGATCTACTCTAAGAAGGGTTATAATAATCAAAACATTAAAACAGAATCCAAAAAAATACTTACCTGTTGGCATTGCAGTGTTTATTTACATACTTATACATAATTATAATTAACAGCTGGCCACGGTCAAAGACAAATATAAACTCAAAAATGTCTGTTGTTACCGTCTCCCTGCACTGATGTGATGAGTCGTCCGTTAAGGTACAAGTCCACGTTGGACAGGTAAGAAGATGGACCTCGATCGATCACCACCTCATTCAACACCTGTAAAACACATTTATGGAAACACACACACAGTTAGGATCGAAACTCAGGCAGTGCTAATTACTTTATGACAAGTAATTTGGTTGAAATCATTAAGATTTACTGCTCCTGACATTATATTAATTCTGACCATCCTGTGACCAAGGGAACAAGTGTAACTGCAGTGCCATCTACAGGCAGAAACACTAAATACTCATATTCGTGATGGACATACTGTATTGTACTGTAACCTTTAGAAAAACATTAAGTATATGATATGAGAGGAAAGACAAAGACAAGGATTTTTTTTACTTCAAACTAAGGAGTCAAAAGTACTACAGTACTGGGATAAATGACCTGACATTAGTAATGTCCACTAATATAAATACCAACCTTTTCTTGACATGTTTTAATGTTGAATACATTTAACAGTTTAACAGAGAAGTATGAAGTCAAAAAGTACTCAAAATCACTAAGCAGAAACTGCAGGGGACCAAAAAACTCCACCATTACATCAGCAAACTACAGGAGGGAACAGACAGTGAGCAATCAGACAGCAGCAGGGTAATGTTTCACAAAAAGTACAGCAGGTTCAGCTGAGCATGACTCAAACATCCTGTAGGACACGGCAGGAGTGAAATAATGTCAGGTCAGAGATTGGTTCAGAGACCACAAAAATCCATCGTTGTCTGGTGATGATGAGAAGAAAATCTCCAGAGCAACAAATGAGGAGGCGACTGAACTGACTCGGTGGGAGTCCAACTGTGTGTGTGTGTGTGTGTGCGTGTGTGTGCATGGAATGTTGTTTAGTTACAGTGTCAGACCAAGACCTTCAGAGCTCATTAAATATGGACTGCACCATTGACGCCACTGTGTCCAAGGCAACCAGCTCAACAAAACTTCACAACATCGACTTCTTCTCCAAAATCACCTCTATTATGACTGTCACCACGGCAACCGACTGACGCTTGTTGACTGAGCTGTTCGTAAGACCCTAAATTTACCTGGGAGGAGAACGAAAACCACGTCACCGGAAATGTCTGAATATTACAGTCATAAATATTAAGAAAATGAACCAGATGTTTGTGAATAATTAGGTCCAAGAACTGAACCAGATATAAACAACACCGTTGGAGCTGCTGGGATAAACGTAGGAAAACATGACAGCAATCAAAGTGGTACTTATTGTTTTACTGAATTAAATGAATCTGTTTATTTGGATGTGTTTAGATGTTGTTAGTTGTCTACAGTGACAATAAACTGGACTGAGCTGAGACCAGTGAGTCATGACTTTCTTTCTGATGAGACTGTGGTAGCGTGTGTTGTCTTCTGTGACAAAGTGAATTACAGATTGAAAATAAACCCCATATCATATAGGTCTAGATATCTGTCCTAAATTTAAACATACAGACATGAAGTGTAATAGTATTGTAGGCTGATCACTTGTCGACCTTAAATCCATCTCCCTCACCTGTAGCTGCAGCGTGACCTTTCCAGCTTCACTGTGTCCATGAGTCAGGATGCCGTTGTGCTCTTGTGGCTGCTGGGCTGGTTCTCTGCCCGTTCTCTGAAGCATGTCCTTCACCACCTTGACCTTCAGACGGCTGCGCAGAGTGATGGCAGCATTTCCTGAGGAAAAATCCATTGCAACTCAATTTAAAAGTCTATTTAGTTTTATAGCACTAATTCACAAAATAATTTTTTGCTTTGGTGGACTTTACATCTGGACATGCAAATTTAATTTAAATTTAAAATTTCCAAATTTAAGTCATTTTGGAAAACTAGCTTGGAACTCTGCAGTCTACCTTCAAATACTTTGGCAACTTCAGTTTTGTATGACTCAAACTTGAAGGGAGTCAAGAAACCCAGCGAGCCGAGGTGGAAGGCCATAACTGGAGGAACGCTTCCCTGCGGAGTAGACATGCGAATGTTTCTGATTCATTCATCAATTCCATGTTAGTGCACCAGTCATCACTTTATAAGACGTCTTGCTACTGAATCACACAAAAAATGTTCCAGACCAAATTATTTTTTTAACATTTTTGGAATGGATTTAATTTATTTTCTCACACAATGTTATAGTCATAACATGACTCCAGTTACCTGGAATAGAGAGGAGGCATAAAGCAGAGTTCCATCTCCACCAAGACAGATGATCAGGTCAATACAATCAGAGATGTCATCAAAACCTGCAAGTGCATGAAAACACACTGTTAAGAGTCTCAACACTTAACACTAAAGCAATGTGGTTCTTACAAAACCTTCTCTAAAAAAAACCATTGCACTTTATGAAATGTTTCTTTCGCTTGATGGAAGAAAAACTAAACCAGTAAAACCAGGAGAGGAAAAATAAAAATCCACGCCAAAAGTCCACGCCACTACTAGCCAAAGGAGCATAGTTAAATAATGTCCTGTCAGAATAGGAACTTTAGGGTCTTTTCTGAGGAGAAAAGTTACATCGCTGGTCTCTCAAGTCCATGTTCATTCCTTCTGACCAGACTCACCTTCTCTGAAGGTGCAGAGTTGGTTGCGTATGGAGCCAAAGGCCTCGTCCTTTGACAGCAAAGCATCATCTGCAACTCTGCGTTCCACGTACACCATCATCTGCTTCTCCTGAGAAAGAAAAAAAAAAACAAGACATGGCTCAGTACAACAGCCCAAACAAACAGAGACAGACCATCATACCTCAGACTGCACCAGTCAGGGCAAATGTTAACAATGTTATATAATCAGACAAGTTTTTTGTTTTTTTACTTCAATTGATTTTTTTTTATCTTTCATGTACCTCCACCAGAAATCTGCAGAGCTCTTTGAAAGGCTCCACCAAGCTCTCATCTCTGATTTTCCTGATGACAAGCACGTTGACTGGAGGTTTATTCCAGGTGAGCCGCTGGCTGGCTGGGTCCTGAATGTGCCTGTACAAACAAGAACACAGACACTTTCAGCGAGGGAGTAAATTTAGCCTCACAAAAAAAACAACCCTGAAACCCCTGATGTCTGAGAAAGTCACCTTGTAAACAAAAAATGTACTCAAATGGAGTCCTCGGTACCAAAGCACAAGTGATTAAATACAAATATAATCTAGAGTTATACAGTATAATGATCATGTTTTTAAATTTAATTTTTTGAAGTCATATTACATAAGTCATGTAATATCTGTGTAAGTAGTCTCTAAATTCCAAACATCAGACCAAAATGTAAAAACTCATTCTACTTCACCCGTCAGTCCTCTCCTCCTTTGCATTATGGATGACAGGCATTTTGCACGCAGTCACGTTTTGTCAGGTACAAGGAACAAACTCTGACATGAGCTGACAAAAAGCAACTGAAATCTAAACAGTGATTCAACCCAGGACTAGAAACATCCAATCCCAGCATTCCTATTATCTTATCTCACAAAGTTACATAAGCGTGCCGTGTCAATGCCCCCTAGCAAACAAATCATAATGTTACTGAAGCTTAATTCAATCAGCACCCTCATGCTTACATGACTGAAGTTGGATTGGGAAGAATACAGGCTTTGGGTCCAAAGTGAGTGGCTGGATATGGTCCATGTAGAAAGTGGGCTCTCCTGTGAGGATTCAAAAGAAATAAGCCACCATCATATTATGTCCTGAAGCAGAGTTATGCCAGTGGCTTAGCAGACCAGCTGGTAACCTGCAAAGCAGACCTCTTAGGTGAGCTTTCCAGTGTGTCACTCGCTGACCCAGAGGGCTCCAAATGCTCGTGTTGGCCTGGTAACCTTCGCCTCTCCGTCTCCCAGAGCAGCTGTTCATGACCATCCCCCCGCCGCTGCGACCTCTTCCCTTCCCGTCGTCTCCTTGGTGACTTGGATGGGTGCTCCCTGTGCTTGGAGGACCTGGCTGACTCGGCCAGCTGACCAGGGGGACCGGAGGGTCGCGCCATGACTCCGTCCGGCACTGTCAGGCCTCCGCAAGTGGAACTTGTCTCTGAATTCTCCATTCTGCAAAAATATATGCAGAATGCTTGATTTAACTTTTAGACTTAGACTTAAAAATTATTTTTTCTCTTTGCAAATTTTTAGCCACCATTAAAAGGTTCATCAACGTTATGATGAATGAAAGAACGAGGTAATTATAACTACACACGCAACTGAAACAAGTACAAAACAGCATATCTAATGCAGTCAGGTGCATAACAACACAGTTTTATTGTAACAACAAGGATTGGATTAAACATTAGCAAAAACTGTACACACCAAATTTATAAAGAATGTCATGAAGGACATACAGTATGAACCTAAGCTCGTCACAATGTCAAATAAAACCACTGCCTGTTGAGGTTTAAAATTTCGTGATTTAATATTTTTAACTACTTCGGTGGTACCACAGCTCGAGTAACTGTAGGAACTGACAACGGGCAGCCAATAATTTAACCTCTCGTAGGTTTTTTTAATGCAGCATTGAATGTATAACATTAGGCTGAGGTACTCAGGTCAGCTTCAATACTTATAACGCGTGGTCACGACATTAAAAACCGACATTAAAAACATTAAAAACATGCTGTCAGTGCTCTCAGCCCTGAAGTGAATGTCACATGCTGTCAGTGCTCTCAGCCCTGAAAACCTGACATTTGTTGACAGCTAACGTTACCTAGCAATATCTAGCTATTGACGCTATTTGAGTGAAATAAACAAAATCTTACGGTGTCACAGAGAGGCAGACATGTCCGCAATGACAGTACAATCGGAGTGAAGTGTTTGTTTAGAGAAATACACCGGTGTAACGGTTTGAAAACTCAATTTCTAATACAATGAACTGATGGCGACTAAAACTAAAGACTTTAGCTGCCACTGCTAATGATGAGGATTCTGTTTCGTTTGCTGATAAGTAGTTTAACGGGAAATTAGCACCATCTACTGGACTGGAGTGTAATTGGGAAATTAGGTAGCGGAAACTGTTACATATTATTTCGCCGATACAGCATATAACAAAATGTGGCAATTATAGAAACATTTGTTCAGTATTCACTATATAATTATCCGTTTCTTTTACTTGTTTGAATCTCTGTTGTAGTTTTACGATGATTTTACCAATTTACTTTCGCACTCTCAGTTATATGCCAAAGTTATTTTTGATAGCATTTTTCTGAGACAGTAAATCAAGTAACTGATTAAATCTAATTGTACAAAACGTTTGTAAACCAGTTAATAGTTGTTCTGAAAATAGTATTCTGCGCCCCGGCTAAACAGTTCCCTGGTGGTCTAGTGGTTAGGATTCGGCGCTCTCACCGCCGCGGCCCGGGTTCGATTCCCGGTCAGGGAATGAGCGTTTTGCATGATAAAGACAGGTGTATCACTTTATATTTTACAAAATGTACCATATATATAATGGCAACATTGTTTTTTCACTTCTGAGCCGGTGGCCTCATAAGAAGACAACTGTGAGGTAACACCACATACTCACAAAGGACCAATTTGTTTACACAGAATATCTCCAAAACATCTCACAATAAAAACTCCCATACCTTTCAGCCTGCTTGGGCCGGGTTGTTGGATCAATTGGTCCCTGTTTTTGTCCAGAGAAAGCAGAGAGCTCATCTGTAGAAACTTTGTGCGGGGTTTGCATGTGACCCTGTAACGACCTTCCACCCCTTACTCAGATTTACACCCACAATGACAGAAAAATCCAAAACCTAGTAAGATTTGCAGCTGACTAGATTCCAAATTAATGTGTCTATGCAAATCCTTGTATCGGTCCACAACACTCTGCAGTGGCCTGTCGTCACTGCAGCAGGTTTGGACTATTTCTGCACCATTTCACTGCAACCTGCCCCCTCCAGGGCAAAATGGGTTGTGCACTCATTTGTGACCATCCTCCTCTGGCACCTGACTGTTCTCCATCTTCTCCTTCTGTCTGACATCGCTTCCGTCCTTGAGGATGTGTCTCACCACCAGTTTCAGCAGAGCTGCGTTGTTCACACCACACAGACCCTGCAGCCTGTGCAGCGCTGCATGTACTTTGCAGGATTCAATCATTACAAAACCCTCCTGTGAGCGACCAATTTACAGAGCACAGTGTCTGAGTCAAGCGCTGTTTTCCAAGTTCAGTGTTTATTTTTATGAGATTGGGCTTTTTTCTTGTTGTTTGTGGCTACGCTTTTCCTCCTGCCTGTGTTTGTTTTCCATCACACCTGGGCCTGAATAGTGCCTGGCTGCGCTTCCTCCACAGCTCTTTAATAGCAGTCATTTTATGTGTAGTCAGTCCAGTCCCACAGTTGGCACAGGATGTGTTAGAAGCTCCTGCTGTCAGCTTCTGTAAGAGGAGGTTTGAATTTAGCTCAGCTGCAGTGGACACAATGTGATGGAGGAACCAGTTAATGGAGGACATTTCAGAAAAGAAATATCTCCATGTCTCACTCCACTGGAGGAAAATCCATTATATATGAGGGTGTTATGGAGACACGTCTATCACCAGGTACAAAAGTTGTAATGATGCTGCAACTTAAATGTGACCTGGAACCATGTTCTGTTCTGGAAGCACAGAACAGAGCCCTGCCACATACTGGTTGTGTCAATTATCTAGGGCTTAAATATGTGAATATGAGAATAAGGAGAACAATACCGTTGTCAAAGGCTGATGAGCAAAGACAGACAGCGTTGGTTTGACACTACAGAACTTTACTTGAATTTGATCCAAGTTCATTGTCTATACAGAGCATATTTACAAGATCTGAATTGAGGGGCGAGGGAGGAAAAGAAATAAACACTAGATACAACTGAGGTATTAGCTAAAAGCATTTACAGGTATGTCATTTTACTATTAAATATCAATGATGATAAACAGAGATGCAGCGTTTTCTGCTTAAAAAACATCTTTTTTATATCACAACATGAGGTAGGAGAACAGTGTCTCATTTCATGCAAGAACAAAAGTCTCATCACACTGTAGTATTGGCAACAAAGTATGCAATGGTCTTACACAATCACTGGGCTTTGTAATTCAGAAGAGTATCCAGAGGAAAGGTCTTTTCAGAAAAGCAATTTTTATCATTTAAACCAGGAAGTATAGAAATGATAATTTTTGATTAATGACATCTTGTATTCTACCTAAACAGCACAGAGTAGCGAGTGGCTGGATGTGAAACACCCAGCTCCAAAGTAATCCTTCTACAACATTAAAAAGGTCACCGTAGCCAAGTTCTCACAATGCTGCAATATGCAAAAAGGCTCAGCACGCTGTGATACAGGGGGCGCTCTCTGTCCCGCCATTTAGATCTTTGTTTATTGTTTATGGTGTAAATTATAAGAAAGTAAATGCAAGGTACACAGAAAATAAAACATATTTGCATCATGTTCTCTTATGTGATGAATTACCAGGATCATTTCTGTTATTCTGCTGAAGAGGTAATCAAACCAACTAATACTGATCGTCTTCTGAATGATGCGTCCTGACCAGAATAAATAATCTCAACATCTGAAAACACAACTACACATGAAGAGCTACACGAGCAATCGGTTTCTTTTTCATTTTTCAAGCTGCCGTGCATCAGTCAAATGTGGGAGCTTATCACACACACACACGCACACACACTTCCAATTCAATTTCAGCTGAAACTTTCCCAAATATGACCGACTTTATAGTACACCTCTGAACCCATAGTATAAAATAACTTGCACATACTAAATGTTCATGCATGTGGGCCATCTCAATAGTTGCTGTTTGAAATATGGGGGGGGATTCTTTTCACAATAAAACTGAACTGTAGAGTGGCCTGTTCACACTAAACAGAAGGGGAAGCAGCAAACATGCAACACATTTTTGTTGTTTTTGTCTCTTTTTTTCTAAAATTATTTTTTTAAGCAAATGTTTTCAATTTTGCTCAGAGGGCAAGAAAAGCAGAAAAAAAGATGCTAAGTTACAAGTTAAACAGTTCATCAAGATGAAATCCACAAAATAAAGAAAAGTGTCAGTTCAGAAAAGCGGGAAACGTGTGTGTAACAAAGTCATATTCCTATTTTGCCTTTGTCCTGCATTGTGACTGAGTGGACCGCACATTTCACTCCCTGCCGACAAAAGTCAAGTTCTGAAGTCGGAAAAGAACACTTAAAAAATGGTCAATTCTGGCTGCATTAAGCCACAGTTCTAGTCCAATTTGTATAACCTTTTGAAGATTATTCAGTTAATATATTAATGACTACTGTATTTACAAAGAGTATATAAATCCTTAGTAAATATGTTAAATATTTTATTTCATAATTGCAATAAAGATTTGAATGGAACCTGTTTCTGTGACTACTCCAGTCTATAACATCTGTTACTGTAAAGGGAAGCGTGTAATAAAAACTGCATTCAACAGGATGGAGCACAGTGGAATGTCTATCAATTTGCATTTAGAGCAGATGCATAAAAAAAGCTTGGAGTTTAGCAGAGGCGATCCCTTTCTTTTCTTCAGTTCTTATTTACACACATACACACTGGCTTACAGGGATCTCCTCAGAGGCAATAAAAAGCACTTTTCGCCTGGCAACGCACACAATAAAAAGTTCTCTCTCTCTTCCTCTGGCTGCATCTCTCTTCCTCCTTCTGGCTCCCACACCACACTGTATGACCCCAGCTAACATGACACAGACGATGGATGGATGGCTGGTTGGTTGAGAGTGAGAGAGTGATGGTGCTGGGTTTGTGTGGAGAGATGAGGGACCCTGTATAGTGTCACCCGAGGGTGGGCAGAGGCCCCCCAGACAACAACAGCTGCCCCCATTCTGATGGCACTAGAGAGAGAGAAAAAAAACTCCCTCTGTACCCCTGGCGTCCGGGCCACCCAGTCTGCACCGGCCCCTCAGCCTCTCTTCTCTCTCTCTCTCTCTCTCTGCCTGGTGCTGTTTGTTCAACCAGGCAGAATAACGTGAGAGGAAGATGATGCCCCGACAAACAGGCTGGGAATTTAACTGTCTGCTAACAATGAAGTCAAATGAGAGGGAAAAAAAAGTGAAGCCAGGAAAACAGGGACAAACTAGAGCTTTGATCATCTGCTGGGAATGCTGGGGCTATTGTTATGCCTGAATGCCTGCACTACACACTACACTCACACACATACACACGCTTCAGAGTGTGCACACATGCAAGCATGTTGAAAGTATAATAGAAACCCAGCAGAACTACTGCACATGTGAGACAGTGCTTCCCTTCTTTCTTAGAAAATCTACGCCGGCTCAGCCAGCCCCCATATCCAGACGCATTCCTTTCCCAGGAGACTCTGGAGGAGGAGAAGAGCACAATAAGTGCACAACACTGCTCATGAGCTTGTTCATGCCAAGCCTGAAAAGAGCACAGCGTTTCCTGTCTAGGCCAAAGTGGTGAAAACCACAGTGTTAAGGAGTTTCCCAGCAGAGTGCAATGGCCCAAACACACACAGAGCGATGGAAAGTGTGAGGGAGGAGACGCTGACGGCCTGTTTGGTGTACAACAAGAGAACTAAGGTGGTGCCAGGCAGGATGAAGAGGAAACGTCTTTGTGTCACCAGCAGCTGAGGTCTGTCCCAGACGGTCTGTTAGCTTTTTTCCTAGTGGGCGTCACACTTTAAAACAGTCATTTTCACTCGAGTTCAGTGTCACAAATGGCGTATTTTCATTAGGTATTAGAACATCTGCTTTAAGTCTTTTTTACTGTACAGTAAAGGTTCATCTCTTCCATAAAGATTTGATATTTTAACACATTATACATTATCTTTCTTTGTATTCTATAGGAAGCAAAAAATAATATTGAAATGTCTGTGTAGTTTCCTGCATTCGCTGGTATTAGAGCGTCTGGACTGTAGGTACAGAGAGACAGAACTGAGACTAACAACCGCTTTGTGCCGCTTTGTGTCCGAAGGCACTGGTTGCTCTGCCAGGTAGTATAGTGAAGTAATATCCACGAAGAGACGAGTGTCTGAGCTGAAGTGTGAAATCTGAAGAGTCTTATGCTCAATAGTCCAAAGTGAGCAACAAAGTGAAGGGTGCAATAGGAGAAAACGCAGAGGGAAATAGTCCTGGACCCAACGCCTGTCTGGGAAGCAGCCATATGTTCACTAAAAACTATAAATAAAGTCATACATGCCCCAAAAAAATCTTTAAATACTGAGAGAAGACAAACAAAAAAATAAACAAATAAAGGAACCATTTCTTTTATATGATGTTCAGTTACAAAAAACAAAGGTCAGTCTACACTGACATAATAGGAGCGAGAGATGCACATATGGAGCGGTCTTCTGCTTCTTCTTAGGCTGATTTCTTTGTAGGTGATTGGAGAAGAATGAGGAAGGAGGCACCTGGGGGAGCAGCAGTTACTTTTGGCCAGAAGCTGGGGCCTCTGAGATGGAAGAAGAGGAGGAGGAGGGTGGGGAGTGGGCAGTGGGGGGTCCTGTAGAAGGGGTAGGAGGAGGAGAAGGGCTGCCTCCCACCGTGCCAGACTGGGCCATCTGCTGCTTCAGTTGGGTGATTGTTTGCTCCAACTTCTCCCGAGCCTCCCGCTCCCTCTGCAGCTCCTCCTGCAGTTCCTGTCGGTCGGCCTCTGCCTGCTCCAGCCGTTGACGGAGTTCTGACAACTTAAGGGGGGGAAACAGACACAAGGTCAACCTCTGACTACTCTGCATTAGAAAGTATCATTAGATATTATCAGACAGGAATTTTACATAATTAAGTATAATTCAACTTTCAAAAGGAAAGAAAAGACATAACATAGAATGGCTGCTGTTTTAATTATTGTAATGTCTATTTTGGGGGGTGAGGGGAGATCAACTCCTGTGACTTCCTGTCTAGTAGAGAAGTGTTTGATAGTAAACAGGAAATCAACCATTTTCGGTTCAAATCAAAGTTAAATGTAATGATGTGAATATTTGGATCAGTTTCATCTTGTCGTACATTATTGTTCCAATTTAATCTATCGTGGTCAAAACTACAGTTCTTAGCCAGGGCTGACTTTACAAACTGGGAATTGATCCAAATCAGACCTTTTTGATTATGTCTACAATCTTTCTTCATTAAAATTACGCCCTACCTTTGCGAAAACTAAAACCACTGTTCATCATCTTAATTTTTTAGCAACTTTTAACTTGTCCAGAAATAGTCCATGCTAACAAATCCTCCCATGTCCCTGCCAGGTGGGAGGAGACAGAACTAAACAACAGAAGTGGGGGTGCAGCCGTCAACTGTGGCCAAAAGTACACAATCTAAGATTCAGCCTAGTGTAAAACTAAAACAAAAGCTGCCAATGACCCAAATTCTGAATGTGTGCCTTGCTCAGATACATGGATGCAAACACTGCAAAACGAAGATACATTTGAGTTGATTCATTTGCAGGAATGTACTACTGGGGAGACCAGGGTCCATTCAGATGGTTTCTAATTGCAGCACCGTCAGGTGCACGTGTTTTGTACCTGTGCTGTGTAGTGAGCCTCTTGTTGGCGCTGTACTCCAGTTTCACAGGCGCAGGCCTGTTGTCTGAGTTGTTCCAGACGAGTCTCCAGCTCCAGCTGTTCCTGACGGGCCTGGTTGAGTTGCCGCACCTGCTCGCTGTGCACCGCCTCCAGTTCGCTGCGAAGCTCCCGCTGCTCTGCGCTCAGTTCCCGTAACCTTGCTGCCTCGCCTCCACGCAACGCCTCCAGTTCCTGAAGACATGAGAACTAAGTTTAACAAAACAATAGTTCCATCCTTCACGCACCTTATTTTAGAAAAGAGCTTTGACTGCCATGTAATTTGATAAGTGAAATCCGTAACTGGGACGTTAAGGTTGGAAAAACTATTTCCATCAACACTGCAGAAACCATATTACTAATCAGCAAATAAACAGGTTCTTAAACAGGCAGTGTATCTGTTTACACAGGGTATTTTTATCCTGCTCAGATCTTTACTTCACCTTAGACTCAGACTCAAACTTTCACATCAACTGTGCTGCTGAAATAAGTACGTGAAACCATCTGGTACCTGAGGTTCTAGGTGGTATAAGGAAAACATGAGAGTTCAGTGGGAGGTGAACCTAACCTCCACATTCATGTCAAGGACACTGTAATAGGCGTGAACTGTTACGGTCTACTTTATCTCGGGGTCGTTTATCTTGGTCTTTGTTCTTTTCCAACAACCAACTCACCAATTCCAGCTGCAGCTGCTTCTGCAAGGTGGAGTTCAGCTTCTCCTGCTGCCTGCTGTACATCTGCATGATCTCCACGACAATCCTGTCCTTGTCGTCCTCCAGCCCCCCCACCATCACTGCAGCACAGTTTGTGGCTGAGTCTTTAGCCAGTACTTCTGTTACCGGCGTCAACACCGAAGCAGGAGCGGGAGGAAGAGGAGGAGGAGGAGGAGGAGGAGGGCTGTGGGCGGCTTTCTTGCAGCTCTGGCTGCTCATCTCCATAGAAACTGCCTGGGTTTGGCATTCCCTCTCAGCGGCCAAGGCAGTGGCGGCATGATGGGATTTAGCCTCCTCAGTGCCAGCAGTGACAGGAGGCGACGCGTGGAGATCTGAGGAGGAAAGAGGAGAAAGATGGAGTTAGAAGGAAACGAATAGAAGCTAATGGAAAGACAGGAAGAGGAAGCCATGCTGATGAACACTCTCGCCTACACTGAGTAACACCTTGCACAACCTCAGAGAAGCTCACACCTCTTTCTCAGCCTGAAAACACGCAAGCGTGAGCATGACATGGCAACAGCCAAAGAATTGAACGCTCGCCCACAGTTTCTCAGTGTGTGCCCTCTGACACGGAGAGAAAGAAAAGGAGAAAAGGAGAAATTAAAAGCTTGTGTGGGAGCGGCACATCTTTGAAAGGCTTCCCTCATACCCCACCTCATGTGGCCTCTAGGGCACACATCACTGAAAATGGGTTAAACAGGTTGCTATACTCTTCTACACACAAGATCACATGAACAGATGACGGGTGACGCATGTGTGAGGTAGCAGTGGGACACGCTGTGACAGGAAGGGAAAAGTGGGACATTTGAGTTGTTTATTAGACCAACGTATCTGTACATCATAAACATGTCTGTCTGACACTACAGAGGACACAGGTATGTGTGTGTGCAAACACTGACACGTTGACAAGATCTTCAACACATTTACATAGACCATGAGTGTGAGTATGAAGAATGTGAGAGCAAGAGGAGACACACAGAAAAAGAGAGAAAGAAGAAATGGTTGTAAGGCATACTATCAGAAGATGATGGACAGAGGACAGGGGACAGAGAGTGGGCAGAAAAAGCAGAGTAGGGAGACGAAAGAACAGGAGACAGACGAGAGGAGAGGAGAGAATGTGACGAGAGAGGAGATGAGGTAGAACAGACAGATAGAGAAGACGATAGAACGCAGACAGGAAGTGAGAAAGAAAAGAGAGACAGATCAGACAGAAGAAACAGAAGAAGAAGACATAAAAGACAAAACTCAGACAAGGAGAAGTAATGGCAGATGAAACTACAGCTGGGATTTGCACATGTGCGCGCACACTTTAATGCAGCGTTTATACACACATTAATGTATTAATGTATGGAGAGGAGGTCATTGCCATTTCTCCTTCTCGCTGAGTTGTGTGGCGCCCCCAGAGTCTTTATATGAAGGTCAGCTCATGGTTATGTGTGTGTCACTGCAGGAGTCAGAATGTCTGTGCTGTGTTTGTATACATGCACTTCTCTGCTGCCTATGTAGTATGAATGTAAAATGCCCCGCAGTTGCTGTGTGTGTAATGTATGTGTAGGGTGTATAGGGTGTATGTGAGTGATGTATTTAAAAAAGACACTGTGTCAGACATGGTTGTTACCACTGGCTGTTTACATTAGTAATTTACTGTAACCTGCCACTGAAGCTCACACTATGGCACATAAATACCTCATAATGAAATGCATCTCTCATTTGTATCATCATTTTAAAATAACTAAATATGTATTACCACAAAATCAACCTGAAAAAAAAAACAAAAACAAATAAATGCCTGTGTTTATAAAAATACATGTCAAATAATGTTTCTATGTGCCTGTGTTAAAATACATGTCAAATAATGTTTCTATGAAATCAAACGCGTCAGAGTTTTAACTGTTGTTTTTTTAATGTAATACTTAAATAAAGTCTTATTTTCTCCCACACAGATGTGACAAAGGAACCCGGACTATAAACATTCTATTTACCTGCCAGCAACACCAGGTCACATACACAGGAACCTACTGTTTTCTAATAATGTAATTGGAGGCCATTTTACCAGCCTTTTACCTCCTCACAGCGCTACTGTTTCCAGCTTCTTACGTGAACGTAATTGCAGTTGCAATTGTGTATGTGTTGATGTGTTAACGGCTACAGTGGCCACAAAAACAGTTTCATGTTGCTATTTGTGCAAATGTAACATATAGTTAAGTTTCAAAACACATAATAACACATCTGCCTTGCAGTGCTCTCACCAAGTCGTCAAAAAGTTCCTAATATATGTAGACCAAAGAGTTTTGCTAGTTTACACAGTCAAATGGTGTCCAAATAGAAGCACCCTTTTCAACACAACACACAAGCGTAGATGTTTACAATGCCAACACAGCAGGTGTGTGTTTCCTGTCAGTACTGACCTATAGGTGGTTCGTCATGTTCTAGCACCCTGCGGCTGTAGTGATGTTTGAGCAGCGTTGCCAGCACCTCTGGACACACCTCTGTTTCCCGCTGCAGAGACACGTTTGGAGCCACCATCTTGTCGTACGTGTACAGGTAGTAACTGAAAGGAGAGAAATGAGAAGAACTGTAGTCTTGTTTTTTGTTGAGGTCTTGATGAGAGCAGTGATAGCTTTTCACATATTTCTCTGGCTTCGCCGGAAAGACCATAAAGAAACGTGAGATGTCGACTTTATGACGCTGATACATATTAAGCAACATTTATACCCATAACTACTCCGTGAGAGCAATAACCTGACATTCATCACAGCAGTAAAAAGTCAGTGGGTGACTTACAGTAAATACAACATCTGAAGACAGGAAGTGAGCACTCGGTGTGGAACATGGATATTTGTTATCATGTGTTTACAGGATATCAGCCCAAACACACCTTGAGCTTATCACAAATGTTCAGGTAGTGGATACAACCAAGACAGAGATAGGGCCTGGAGATGCACTAAAGCAAGCGAGCAAACACTATCTGTCTATTTCTGGCTGCATGGAGAAGAGGCGAGAAGAGGAAGGGAGGACAGAAAGAAGAAGAAAGGAGAGGAGGGAGTAGAGGAGGAGAAAAGACCTTTGAACCCCTCCCCCACACCAGTCCCCTCCAGACAGCGCTGAGGCTGGAGCTTTAAACTAGGTTAAGCATGACAGCACGTTGGTGATCGGCCTGAAAAACTGCATTACTACCAAAATGCGTGAGCGCCATCTGCTCTGAATTGTACTGAAGAAGTTTCCGTGGTCTTCTGATTGAGAAAAAGACCACAATTTGATTTAATAATAGAAGCTTCTTTTTTGACAAGTGAGTGACTAATATCTGCTGGTACATTAAGTGAGCTGTATGTATAACAATACATTTTGTTTTTAAAAAAGTATCTAATATATTTGAACTTATGCTGCAGTTCCAAACAGCCACTAAGATAATGCAAAAAAAAAGAATAGATGTGAAAGGCATAGATATACCTGCTGGTATTTGTCTTTCTGTTGAAGAAACCAACAGTTCTGACCAAATATAGAGGTGATATTTAGTCAAGGTTAATGATAATGTAGTACCTGGGATGGACCAGGGTGGGGTGTCCTGGCTCCTCCTTGATTTCTGTAAAAAGCCGGTTGAACACCAAAGCAGGCGGAGATGGTTTACCCTGCGCAAAATCACATACACATACAACATATAAATACGACAAAGAACACCCTCATTTATCTTTTTTAGCCTCTGTGGCACATCTTCCATCCTTATTTATTGATCTGTGCATACAATTCTGTGGTTGAATGGTTGAATTACAATGGCAGATCAGATCCCAGAGCCTCCAAACACATGCACACGCATGAATACATGGAGAGAAACAGCAGCAGGAGAGGGAAATGTTCTGTACTGCACATGGCACTCTTTGTGTCCTAATTTAATAAAGCTAATATATGCATGCACACAGTACACAAGGATAAGTGATCATCCATCAGGCAATAGATGAGAGAGGGGGGGGTGTGTTTGTCAGAGGGAAAAGAAAAAACACACTGGTGATGAAGAATGTCTCCCCTGCACTGTTAAGTTACCTTGATGTGGATTCAAACTGAACACAGAGACAGGACAGTTTTATTATCACCATCTTCCTGCTGTAGGTTCGAGGGCGCTGCCTATAATCAGCTGTGTAGTATATTCCAGGCAGGTCAGAGAGAACTGTGCTGCTGTGAATGGATGAACATGGGGTGTGTCTGACAGTGGGGGCAGGTGTGGTGACCCTGAGAGCTGACTTGTGTGTAGAGGATGGGGGAGGGGGCGAGAGGAGGTGACGCTAGAACAGTAGGAGGTGACGGACAGATGGATGGATGGATGGATGGATGGATGGATGCATGGCGGTAAGTGACGACTGACCTTTCTGCCAGGGTCATCAGCCCCCTTGCTACTGGGTGAGCAGTGGTCCATCTTCCTCACCTGGCCATCCTCCTGCGCTGCCTTCTGAAACAAATTAAGAGAGAAGGAGGTGCTGGTTATAGAGATGGGTAGCATGGCTGCAACTGGGCTTGTCATCATGTGTTCCTGCAGATATGATTTTGAAACATATTACGAGAGACGGCAATTCCTGTGATGACCCATCTACTGTACATGGATATCAATTATTTAAAATGTCTTCCATTAGCTTTAGTACCTGTGAAACCTGTTTAAATAAATATGCTGCTGACATCTGTAGTTGTGCAACTCACAGACTCTGTGTATATTTGTATGTGTGTGTGTGTGTGTTGTATAATGACTGACCGCTTCATCTCTCTGTCTCTCTCTTTCTCTGTCTGTCTGTCATTTGTGGCAGACAAGCCTGACACTACACACAGCATGCCTGCAGTACTCTCACTTTTGCTGAGAGAAGGAAGTCTCCCCTCTCTTCTGTGCAGGAAAAGAGTAAGGAGTAGGAAGTGGAAAGGTGGGATTCCAATGTGGAGGAAAGTGCAAAGGTGGAGAGAAGAAAGTAAAGACAGATAGAGGTTGTAGAGATCATCAATAATGGACTTACTAACCCTGTAAAGCTAATAAGACTGTGCGTTAACATACAGTTGGAGAGTGAAGAATATACACTCTCCATTCAGGTGGGCAACAGTATTTTCATTGATGCGCCAGTAACAAAACACATTCACTTAAGCTGAACATCCCTGGAACAAACCAGTGGGATTTCTCTCTGAAACACCTCAGTGTATAGATGAGCGGACAACCGCTCTGATGTCACGTGTCTTTAGTGGAGAACGACCATAAAGAGAAGCACAAACACAGACATGTGTGTGTTGGGATTTGTAACTTGTTGTCCATGTTTTGCAAAAAAATATAAGGTAACTGGACAAGCAAATGCATGGAGCTGGAACCGAGCTGCAAGGCAGGTGTGTCTCAGTGTGGATGTATACAGAAGGGGGCTTGTCCGCTTAACGCGCTTGTGGTTGGTGATTTTCTCTCTCTGGAAAGCAGCACTGCTGCAAAGGAGGGAGGAAGGGCGGGAGGCAGAGGGGGGTTGGAAAGAGGGAGTGTGTGAGACAGTGATTGGACGAGGCAGAAAAATACAAGAATGTAGGGGATGGAGAGAGGAGACGACAGAAACAACAACAAACCCTTTGCCCTGGTTTGGACACTGAGTTGTATTTCCTGTAAAAACAGTACTGTGTCCAATCCAAAAGTCCTCTGTACATGTATGTATGGGTGTGTTGTGTCAGGGGAAAACGCAGACAGGACAGAGCGCAGGGCCACACTGACATTACCACCAGGTCAGACAGGGGTCTTAGGTCTACTTGACCCTATGACAGCAGATGCTTTGCTGAAGCAACAACTGAGAGCTCATTAGACGATAGGACGGAGCCTGAGTGTCTGAGTGTCTGAGTGTCTGTGTGTCTGTGTGTGTGTGTGTGTCCATCGTCTCATAAACCATTCAAGTATGTATGTTCCACTAATGGCTGCCTGTGTCTACGGTGTAATTCCTGCTTACCTGACAGTTGACAGCTTAACACCCACCGCCCACACA
>NC_024326.1:9537063-9544379 GCF_000523025.1 Cynoglossus semilaevis
TGTGTGCTGGTGCAAATGTTCACATTTTAACAGAAATGTTTTCCATACGTCTCAAACCTCCTCCCAGCGATGCTAACCCCAATGTGCTGAATAAATTCTCACTTGGCTGCCTCTCAGACCTAATATGCAGTGATAGCAGCTTTCACAGTGTGTCTTGGTTTTGGTGACACACATAAATCCACACATGTGCCCATCCGGTTTCCGTCTGCTCATTGTGTAATGTACAGATTAAATATACATTCACAAACATAGAGGCAAACGGCAAACAAGTCTGAGGTCCAGCTCCACCCCCTCCCCCTCTCTGTCTCTGTCTCTTCAGTCACGTGGAGCACGTCTCAGTGTGCACACATACATGCACGCATATTCAAACACACACACACACACACACGGCTGCTCCCTGCTATAAATACACACACGCTCCATACATAAAAAAGCCAACATAAATGAGTGATGCATTTCTCATGCAGTCGGTATAACTATTAAAAATTTAAGAGCAAAAAGAAACACGTTTAAACGAATAATCTGTGAATAAGACTCGTCCTAAACACTCGTCTGTCTTGGCAAATACATTCTTTTTAAGCCTGACGACGCTGATAGAAATTATTTTTGTGTTTTTTTTTTTATTAAAAACAGCCACACACAGTTTAGTACCTGCTTCTTAAACCCATGTATGGACCAAAGTGGGATGTTTGAAAAACAAAATCCAAATTATTGTGGAGATGTGTGACATTAATACTAATGCATGTCCTGCTCCTTCTCTTCCACTTTCCTGAGACATTCCTGTTGCTGGTTTTTAAGAAGAAAAACAGAGAGAAAGAACATGGGCAGCAGCAGTCGGCAGAGAAATACGAATGGATTTTTATTTTATTTTAAAAAAATAGAAAGTCTTTATTTCAGCGTTGTTTTTTTTTTTTTTTTTTTTTCATTCTGGTTCAGACAGGGGAGGAGACTTTGAACACACACAGACACCAGGAGACGGAGACAGTAACACCCTGTCTGTTTCTGAACCACATCCTGTTTTTGCTGTCAACTGGGTCAAGATCAAGGGAGAGATAACGCGTGCATTTATACATACGTACATGTACGTGTGTGCGCACGCACTTTTAGACAACAAGGTGGAACAGTTTCTTAATCACTTGGCCTAAAGATTATCCTCAAATTTGATCCAAATCACTGGGCCCTTATCCTTCCAGAATTACTTGATAAGCCTGATTGAAGTTTTTCTTGGGGATTTGGTAAGATATTAATGGGGTTAGATGCTGTGAGAGTACCTGCATCAGCCAACACACACACATAATCAAAGAAAGTAGAAGCCTTAATAGAGAGGTTTTAGTTAAAGTGGCTGCTTTCAAAAACACACACACAAGGGTGACAGTCAGCAAGATATGAGGGCTTTTAGTAGGCTTTTACAATAATTAAACACAAAATTAGAATGCTTGTGATTCGTTTTTACCTGCCTCGAATTTATAATGTGATGGTCTACTTTGTGTTCATTGTTTTTATACCAGAAGGACAAAGATGGGAACAAGTCTGACAGGTGGAGAGCAAGAGAAACAGGTGATAGGATAAAATAAAAGGCAGTCAGACTGTCAACACAGGGGAGTCTGAGAGGCAGCATACGACCGTCTCCTCCTCCCCTGTGACAAACACTTACACACACCTGTTCCTCCCCCTTTCTAAACAGAAACTGTTGAGCTATAAAACCACTTTGATAAGGATCAGCCAGACTAGTCAGACCCAAAGTATGTACACACACTCTCCCTCATACACACACACACACTCACACACACCTTAATTCCTAAGTTGTTTGGCCCAGGGCACATTTTCTTGCGTCATATGTGTACACCGTCTAGACAGGCATCACGCATGCAGAAGCACACACTGTTCTTTTGATTTCTTTGGTCCTGTCCTGTTTACATCACAAACACAGTAGTTTGAAACAAAGGGACTGAGTGAAGAAATAATTAACAGAAAAAAGAGAATTAAGGTACAAGAGTGATGTGTTGGAGGAACCCCTGCTGTAATACATACACTCATGTAGTACCTCAACCCTATTTTGCCATAATTTTATTTTGAAATAACAAAAGTAATTCAATATTATCGAAAAAGAAAAAAATATTATATTATTATATTATATTTCCCTTTAGCTTTCTGAGTGACTTTCCTATATGTAGCAACTCTACCATTATCACCAACGACTGTCTGCTCCTTTAGTACTGTTTCTTAATCGACATGTTTTACAGTCAAATCCCAGGTGACGATCTGTAGACTTCATTCACAGCAGTGTCCAGGCTATACTGTAATAATGCTTAATGACTGCGTCTTCTCAGACACAGACACAGCTTACTGTAACCTGAGACATTTATCTAAGACCATCAGTCATGTTTCTTCACCACAACACTAACTCTGCCTCCAGGCAAATACGTTGCTTTGAGAGAAAAAGAGAATTAGCTATGGGAGACATTTATGATGAATAATTTGTTTCTGTTTTCCTTTTCCATTGATCTAACCGAGGTCATTCTCTCCCGACATCACTTCACAGTCAGAAGGCTAAGATAAAATCTTGATTCATCAGGATGCATCACAAGGACAGACATAAAGTGATAAAGGCCTGTTTGTGGTCAGTGTTCGTCCTGTATACACACACACACACACACACACACACACACAAACACATTGAGTATGTCTGACATAGCGAGGGGCATTGAAAACCATTCATGTGCACAAGCATACTCTACATACTGTACGTGTGCAACTCTACCACAGCAACTTAATGTGTGTGTGCTCTCCTTTCCTTCACCACTGCCCCCCAGTGTGTTAATTACCAAAGCTGCTCAGGCTCACCTATGTGAGACAACTAGGTGACGAGACGTAGAAACGCAGGGCCAGGCACACAGACACAGAGATGCACCAACAAGTAAATAGACATTGCATCAAACAATCACTCAAAAAAAAAATCAAACAGTGCTGCACAACAGAGAAAATGTCGTAGGGATGAAAGTGCATCGCTCTTCAAGCAACACCTCTTTGTGCCACAGGAACACATAGAAATTGAGGCCAGTGGGTCTTTGTCTTCGGATCAACACACTCATATTTCAGCCTAATTTATTGTAATGTAAATGGTGTTGTTCCCCTCTCAAGAAAGGCGTTTGCTGCTGTGGCACACACCGGGAGGTAGGTTACTGGTTTAAATCATCAATTCAGAATATGCACATTGTCACAACATAAAACCCAGTGGAAAAGTATGGTTGTCTTTATGGGGAAATAAGCCTCGTGTTTGAATGGTTGAAACAACTGAGACTGCCTGGAGACAGGGGAGTGAGGGAACTGCAGAGAGGGTGAGCGTTGCTAAGCTGACTGAAAGCTGAGTGAGGCTATCAGCAAGCCAGAAATGCACTGCACTATCACTAAAGAGACAGAGAGCGAGAAAGAGAGGAAGAACACAAAATGGAGACACTGTCAGACAACTGTGTTTACACTAAATGACATCCTTTACATCCCCTACACTGTTTAAGTGAATATTGTGGAGAGCGTTTAGATGGTCCAAGAACCACCACAGCTGCCCAGCTATTCTTTAGACCCAACAACAGTAACTCCTTTACTAATTGGACTAAAAAAGAGAGCTTAAACATTTGTTGAAATAGTTAAAATTGCCCCAGACCAAAATCTTGCTTCCCATGCCCTAGTATGCAGTCACGTATTGATCCGTGGTTTGTTTACTTCTTCCCCACCAAGGGAGACTGCTCTGCTCTGCTGCAGCAAATGTCAATGCTTGGTTGGTTATCACTGACTGCAGTGTGTGTTTTTGTGTGTGTGAGAGAGTGAGTTAGTGAGAAAACGAGAGAAAAAAATAGAATGAGTCAGAAAGAGGAATAGTGAGACAGAGAAAGAAAAAGGAGGGAAAGACAGAGGGCGAGAGACACAGGGAGAGAAAGGTATTACATATATAGTAAAGGGTTAAAGGGTTAAATTCAAACAGGCCCTTGGTTTTATGATGGATCTGTAGGGACCTCAGGTCTCATTCATGTCAAGAATTTGTTTGAAGCTCCAGCTGCTCACCTGTGTATTGGACACAAAATGTTCAGCTGCTTGTCTGACCCTCCTCTCCCTCTCTCTCTTTTTATTATCTCAACATCTGCTTTTTAAAACATGACTCTACTACAATAAATTTAAATTAAAATTGTTAATCTTAACACTTTTCTTCATTAACACACACACTGTCTGAGGGTAATCTTAACACTGGCCAATGTAAAATGCTGCTACATTTGGTAAATGTCACTACAGTTGAGTCAGAGCTCTAAGTGAACACACCTGGGCGTAGATCAAACAGACTGAGTAAGAAACTGAAAAGTGATTAATCTTTGTCCTGGCTCCGCCGTGACACTGATGAGTAGAGACCAGACCACAGTGATGATGTAGCACTGTGACTCACTCTGCAGGAAAGGGCTGGTGGGGAAAATAGAGGAAGTGGTGAATGTTGGTCTGTGTGTAACTGTGGTTCTGTCTGACCCTTTGACTGACATTATTTGTTGAACAACTCACGGTCATCCACACAGTATCTCATGCTCTTATCTGTACTTGGGTCATCTGCTTGAAGTAACATGACAGATGTTAAGGTTTTGGCGATTGTCGACTGTCAGCTGAGGCTTTTTACTACTTATTGTCGCACAAAATCTAAACACAAATGTTTTTAATTAGAAACTTATTAAAAAAAATAGAGCTTTGCCATCAAATTGCTGAAGTGACTTTGTTACACTGACATGAGTCATTGTTGTTGTGAATTCCAGTACATTTGAACTTATCTAGAATCAGGATGCGACTTAGACATTATATTCTCTTCGTGATGACAAAGAAAATGTCTTGCATAACAGAGTGTACTTGTCACCGGAATTGGATAAAACGTACCCAGACCGTAACCCACAAGGCAAAGTTTCACTGTTTAGAATCCAGTCAAGCATAATTAGGCTTCACACTAACTGTTTGAATATGAGCAACAGAGAAGTACGGAAATGCAGTGACACAAAAGAATGTAGTCAGAGAATACGGAATGTCCGTGGCTAATTAAGCCACAATTAGAGTTCACATACACACCATTCTATTCTTTATTTACAGTCAAATGTATAGTTAAATTATTAAAAAGGACTGGCACTGGTAGAAGGTGTCATGGTAGCATTTCACCTGGTTGCCAGTGTAAAGCATATGGAACCTTATGTAAAGTGGATACTTCAACAAACATCACAGGCAGATACAGAACTACATGGAAAAATAAGCCATTAATAAACAAGTGAAAACTAGAATGTCAGCGTGTAGTAATAAGAATTTCTTTAATCATACACTATCATTGTTCCCGATTCCATCATGTTTGTTACATGCATAATTGATCAGTGTAATGGCTTCGCTCAATGTAATGTGGATGTGCTTGGTGGCAGCCCAGTGGGGCTAATGACATGGCTTTGATATCTTGTCTTTTTGTCTGGGAGACTGGGCTGTGAGGGAATATATAAGGGTGAGGATTTATCTGCAGTCACTGTGCGTGTATGTATATACACTATGTGCAGTATATGACGATCCTATGGAAAGCAGGTCTCTGGATCACTCCATTTGTATCCTCATTCCCATTGGGAAGGTGGCACAGCAGAGTGTTTTGAATGCAGACT
The DNA here is from genome assembly GCF_000523025.1 of Cynoglossus semilaevis. Lineage (NCBI taxonomy): Eukaryota > Metazoa > Chordata > Actinopteri > Pleuronectiformes > Cynoglossidae > Cynoglossus > Cynoglossus semilaevis. Next base: position 9,542,721 of record NC_024326.1, read on the forward strand.
TGCTCCCTCCAACACACACAGGCTGTCTTCTACATCACCTTTAAACTATAGATATAAAAACTATAAGAACCTGAGGAGAAGCTTGTTAGACAAGGAGTATTTGAATCTCCAGTCAAGTATACTGTCATGTAAACATAAATCTGTCTCTGTGTAGCCTTACAAAAATCATATGCTGTAATTTATTTATTTTAAATTCCTTTGCTTTTTCCCTCATCTTAGAAGGGTTCAATAAGGTGTGTTTTTTTTTCTCAAGGAATGCTAACGTTACATTAGTGAGACAGTTTACATTAATAATTGCTCCAAATTTTTATGAGGCAAGCAAACACTTTGGCACTTCCAGTATATGCTATAATGCATTTATGGAGCTTTTGTTCTGGCACTGACCTAATGGTGATATACCAAAGGCCCCTCCACTCAGCCCCTTCTACAGTGTGGGGCCTCAGTCAGCTCTTTTACAACAGGCAACAAACACTGGCAAAGGCAAAGCATGTTGCTCCAAGACACACAGATAGTGTTCTGGACCAAAGATGTGTGGGTTGATCTGGCCTTGCATTCAAAAATGTGTTGAGTAAAATGGACTGTTTTCTTTGGTGAATGCAGACAGTGGAATTACATATGTAGGTTTATTAGTGTTGGGTGTGGGAAAAGCAGAGTGCTGAAGAAATGTGAGCTACTTGGCATGCGATTGGTTGACGAGGAGGGCTGATCCACGCTAGATTTGTGGTTCAGTTCAGGTCTTCCGTGGGTTAATTTTCAACCGAGGGAACGGTGAACTGGAGGCTGAGCCCCTTCGACACAACCTGCCTTGCACAGTTAGTTTCATGGAAGACAGTCTAGGTGTAGAACAGTTTGTGACTAAAAATAAAACCAGACACACCTTTCTCTTCTCCACCCAGTTTCATTTTCACAAGTGCCTCCTGCAGGCGTTGGAAATTTTCTGACCAAACATACCATTCCTGTGTCTGTCTTTTGCTACTTCTGTCTGGCTGCCTGTCTGGGGTAGAAAATATAAAGAAGCAGCAATAAAAGCTGAGGTAACATTAAGTTAGGAGACTGTTACACATGTCTTAACACAGACAGGAACTTACGAAACAAAAGCTACAGCCACCAAAAGTCTCATTTCACTCTTCCAGTTCCTCTTCCCTCGCTGCCTAAATTCATCTGTCTGTGTTCAGTGTCTGTGTCACCAGGCAACTTGCCACATCCATCAAGGTCAGAAAACCAATCAATAGCCAGTGGCTTTCCTCACATCCGCCTTTCAGTCCCACACCAGTGGTCTTTTGGCTTACATAACGATCAACTTACCGGGTCATTTGGCTGCTTATTTTGAAACTGTCCACTGATTGGGGGCCTGGGGCAAATGACAGTTTACAGACACATGTTGGCACTAAATGAAGAGCCTTTGTTATGAAAAATAAGATGATGATTGAAGAACAACAGAATAAGTACCAGACAGAGGATCATAAGTCAGGATTTGTAAGGACATGAACCCAAGCAAAGAAGACAGATGGATGACTGACGTCAAGCCAACAAGAGAGGTTGAGGTAGGCGGATGAGATAGCCAGAGCAGCACAGTCAACAAGTAGCACGCCTGCCAAAATCCAATTAGATGCAGACCAAGAGAGGACTGACAAGAAGACAGACAGACAGACAGACAGA
>NC_024326.1:9544398-9547588 GCF_000523025.1 Cynoglossus semilaevis
AACCCAGAGGGAGACGCACTGGTCTGCCGTCTGTGCCGCAGCCGCAGTGTCAGCCCAACCAGGAAGGCAGACAGACAAGGGCTGTTCTATCCATCTGACACTTCTGACTCTGGGCCAACACCACGCAACAAACAAGGCTGAGGCAATCAAGAAACACAACGCTGTGTTTCAAATGTTGCTTTACCAAGGATCAAAGTGTGGAAAGTGTGTGAGTTTTTTATATATAAAAAAACATGTTAAAAATGTGATCTGTGATGTTGACTTATTAAAGTAATGTTCAATAAACTGTGAAAATGAACATTTCTTTTGTATTTTAAGGGTGTTTTGTCATCAGGATGTTTAGCACAGCCGTCATAGTTGTCAAATACTGTGACATGAAGAAGTATTACCAATAAACAAAAATTCCCTCCAGCAAGACAAGATTTCACAAGCTGTATATATTCTACTTTCTGTCCTAGGCTAAGGGGAAGAAAATCTTGTAAATGAGGACACATGATACTGTCAGATTAACATTAAGGTACAGTTCACATGCCATTACAACCCCAAAACTAAAAACTATATTTTGTGACCATTACTTATGTAACCAGTTTCATTGGTGATTTCAGTCTTGCAAACGGTATTTATATAGTTCAGTTTTATAGCTCAGTAGACGTGGAAGTCGTGCCCCAGGGCACAGAGCAACAATTCAGAGAGATGGTTGTGCAGTTTTTGACTGCAGCTTCTCAAGCCAAACAGTCTGAACATGACCAGTAGCTTGGGAAGGAAGAGGGGAAAAACTAGTTCCACAAAGCTTTACTTGTCTGCACCGCTCCTTCTAGATTTCTCAGAGTTCAGACCTAAACTTGAACTTATGTAAATATGCACTTTGTCATTTGGTGTACAAACTATAACGTGGATAAAATGGTGTGCATTTAGAAACAGGACAACACACCGAAGGGAGCCATCTTTCTAAAAGGCATGTGTGACTTAAAAGCTGCCTGGCTGCCCTTACACTAACATCCACTGGGATGTGGAAAATGTGAGTCACACAGCCAGTGCAGTGGAGGTGGCTGGACGTAGTGTGTAGGATGTTCAGAGTGAGAAACATGACCGTCTGCCTCACTTCCTGTTCAGTGAAACACACTTATTCATTGCCAAAACAGACGAAGGCAGAGATAGAGGGTGGCTGGGGACTACTATGTCCTTACTGAGACAGTGGCCTGTCCCCTTTTCTCTGGTTAATAACTTACCACACACCCTCACATTCAAAGTAGGCGACTGGGGAGGACCATCCAACAAATATCTTCCCCCAGGATTACAGGCAGCTGTCCTTTGAAGAATTTCTCTGGCTGTGCCTTTGACTGTCTATCAGGAAAAACTTACTCTAGCTGAATATCGTACTACTTCATGAGCTGTGAGGACAAAACCTGGAAACTCAATAATGATTTCAAGATTAAATGAAATTACAGTACACAACAATATAATGAATAAAAAGGGTTTTGGCCCTCTGGGCAAATGCAACACCTGAACATGTGGGAAATCAGAGGCTCCAGAGAGAGTGCGAGAGAGAGACATGATGATAACCCATGGTTAGCACCTAGAACCACCTGGGGCCTGGGGGGGCAATACTCAAAGTTGCCATGCAACTTTGAGTATTGCACCATACACACATGTCATGTAAATGATGCACACCCTTAGCTGTGGCCAGCTGGCCTCACCCCATCTTATCAGATCTGACCACAGGCACCACCTTCACACTGTCACACACACTCTCTGCCTAATTATTTAACATGCACATTATAAGCCAATGTCATTGTCAATTTGTTTGCTTGGTAAAATGATGAAAAAGGACATGTTGGTGGTGAACATCAAATACACTTACTTTATCTAGTGACCTCTTGAGCTGGTAGTGGAACTTCTCCTTGACCTCATCCAGGAGCTGTTTGAGCTTCTGTTCCTCAGGTGTGCCTTGGTATTTCCTGGCCAGCTGCAGGTAACAGGGCCACTTGGCTGAATCGAAGCCCCAGTGGCAGGTCCTCTTATCAGGTGATTTGTGTGAATGCATGACAAACTTCTGTGGTGAAAAAAGCAATTGGCACTCAACACACTGGATGCAGGGTGCCTCAGGCTGAGTGTAGAACTGGGGCACGAATAGACCCTGGCACTTTCCCAGACACTGGTGCTCCACCTGGAAGCTGGTTTCACTCTCCTTCAGCAGGCCTTGGGCAGACAGTTTACCACTTGGGTCAGCGGGCAAGGCTGCTCCAGGGCGAAGCAGAGCATTGCACAAGCGCTGTGCATCCGTCAGAGTAATCAGGCCACAGGACGGCGCATTGAACGGCAGAATGCCCAACACCTTGAGGATGTGCAGCTGCTCTGCATCACAACGTGAGCAGTAGACATAGAGCTCGTCACATACAGTGTTGATTTGCTGTAGCGAGAAGTCACGAAGCACAGAGTTAAGCACTTGGGGCAGACAGAGACGCTTTTCTCCCCCAACAACAAAGCAGGAGATGGACTCCCCTTCAAGTAGTGAGTGGGTAAGTTCAGTGGAGCTATCACAGGGAACCAGCAGGGGGCCCCCTCCCAGAACTGGAGGAGAAGGTAAGGGTGGCATGCCAGCTGGAGAATGCTCGTGGCCAGTACGAGCTGAGAAGGCAGCCGGGCCCCCAAGAGAGCTCTGGCTGCTGAGAGAGAATTGGGCCAGGGTGTGTTTAAGCCCTGGGCTCAGGTCCAAGGCTTTAGCACAGCCCACCAGATGTAATTCAGCTCTGGCCGCCACATCCATATTGGAGTTTTGGCACAGATCCTCAGTCTGCTCTCTCTTCACTTTGGGTGTTTTCGGGACTGCATCCAGGCTGCGACGCTTAAGGTTGATTTCAGCCATGACACGCTTCTTGATGGGTGCGTCTTCCAGTCGCTCTCTGTATAGTCGTTTCATGTTGCCCTTAAATGAGGTCAAATCTTTGAAAGGGGTTTTCATACTGGTCTGGGTACTGGCCATGCCTGAGCACTTGGTTATTGACGTTTCTGGCCACTGACTAAACTCTTATGTTCCACTTTTCACCCCCTCCTTATGTCTTTAAATTGCACAAATCTTCTGGTGGTTATACACATGCATGTTGGGGACTGGGACTTTCGGAATTCAGATGTACTTCCTAGGAAAAGAGAAGAGAATTAATCAGATTAAAATATTTAACACATTTTAACC
>NC_024326.1:9549163-9573705 GCF_000523025.1 Cynoglossus semilaevis
AAGGGGAAGAAAATCTTGTAAATGAGGACACATGATACTGTCAGATTAACATTAAGGTACAGTTCACATGCCATTACAACCCCAAAACTAAAAACTATATTTTGTGACCATTACTTATGTAACCAGTTTCATTGGTGATTTCAGTCTTGCAAACGGTATTTATATAGTTCAGTTTTATAGCTCAGTAGACGTGGAAGTCGTGCCCCAGGGCACAGAGCAACAATTCAGAGAGATGGTTGTGCAGTTTTTGACTGCAGCTTCTCAAGCCAAACAGTCTGAACATGACCAGTAGCTTGGGAAGGAAGAGGGGAAAAACTAGTTCCACAAAGCTTTACTTGTCTGCACCGCTCCTTCTAGATTTCTCAGAGTTCAGACCTAAACTTGAACTTATGTAAATATGCACTTTGTCATTTGGTGTACAAACTATAACGTGGATAAAATGGTGTGCATTTAGAAACAGGACAACACACCGAAGGGAGCCATCTTTCTAAAAGGCATGTGTGACTTAAAAGCTGCCTGGCTGCCCTTACACTAACATCCACTGGGATGTGGAAAATGTGAGTCACACAGCCAGTGCAGTGGAGGTGGCTGGACGTAGTGTGTAGGATGTTCAGAGTGAGAAACATGACCGTCTGCCTCACTTCCTGTTCAGTGAAACACACTTATTCATTGCCAAAACAGACGAAGGCAGAGATAGAGGGTGGCTGGGGACTACTATGTCCTTACTGAGACAGTGGCCTGTCCCCTTTTCTCTGGTTAATAACTTACCACCCACCCTCACATTCAAAGTAGGCGACTGGGGAGGACCATCCAACAAATATCTTCCCCCAGGATTACAGGCAGCTGTCCTTTGAAGAATTTCTCTGGCTGTGCCTTTGACTGTCTATCAGGAAAAACTTACTCTAGCTGAATATCGTACTACTTCATGAGCTGTGAGGACAAAACCTGGAAACTCAATAATGATTTCAAGATTAAATGAAATTACAGTACACAACAATATAATGAATAAAAAGGGTTTTGGCCCTCTGGGCAAATGCAACACCTGAACATGTGGGAAATCAGAGGCTCCAGAGAGAGTGCGAGACAGAGACATGATGATAACCCATGGTTAGCACCTAGAACCACCTGGGGCCTGGGGGGGCAATACTCAAAGTTGCCATGCAACTTTGAGTATTGCACCATACACACATGTCATGTAAATGATGCACACCCTTAGCTGTGGCCAGCTGGCCTCACCCCATCTTATCAGATCTGACCACAGGCACCACCTTCACACTGTCACACACACTCTCTGCCTAATTATTTAACATGCACATTATAAGCCAATGTCATTGTCAATTTGTTTGCTTGGTAAAATGATGAAAAAGGACATGTTGGTGGTGAACATCAAATACACTTACTTTATCTAGTGACCTCTTGAGCTGGTAGTGGAACTTCTCCTTGACCTCATCCAGGAGCTGTTTGAGCTTCTGTTCCTCAGGTGTGCCTTGGTATTTCCTGGCCAGCTGCAGGTAACAGGGCCACTTGGCTGAATCGAAGCCCCAGTGGCAGGTCCTCTTATCAGGTGATTTGTGTGAATGCATGACAAACTTCTGTGGTGAAAAAAGCAATTGGCACTCAACACACTGGATGCAGGGTGCCTCAGGCTGAGTGTAGAACTGGGGCACGAATAGACCCTGGCACTTTCCCAGACACTGGTGCTCCACCTGGAAGCTGGTTTCACTCTCCTTCAGCAGGCCTTGGGCAGACAGTTTACCACTTGGGTCAGCGGGCAAGGCTGCTCCAGGGCGAAGCAGAGCATTGCACAAGCGCTGTGCATCCGTCAGAGTAATCAGGCCACAGGACGGCGCATTGAACGGCAGAATGCCCAACACCTTGAGGATGTGCAGCTGCTCTGCATCACAACGTGAGCAGTAGACATAGAGCTCGTCACATACAGTGTTGATTTGCTGTAGCGAGAAGTCACGAAGCACAGAGTTAAGCACTTGGGGCAGACAGAGACGCTTTTCTCCCCCAACAACAAAGCAGGAGATGGACTCCCCTTCAAGTAGTGAGTGGGTAAGTTCAGTGGAGCTATCACAGGGAACCAGCAGGGGGCCCCCTCCCAGAACTGGAGGAGAAGGTAAGGGTGGCATGCCAGCTGGAGAATGCTCGTGGCCAGTACGAGCTGAGAAGGCAGCCGGGCCCCCAAGAGAGCTCTGGCTGCTGAGAGAGAATTGGGCCAGGGTGTGTTTAAGCCCTGGGCTCAGGTCCAAGGCTTTAGCACAGCCCACCAGATGTAATTCAGCTCTGGCCGCCACATCCATATTGGAGTTTTGGCACAGATCCTCAGTCTGCTCTCTCTTCACTTTGGGTGTTTTCGGGACTGCATCCAGGCTGCGACGCTTAAGGTTGATTTCAGCCATGACACGCTTCTTGATGGGTGCGTCTTCCAGTCGCTCTCTGTATAGTCGTTTCATGTTGCCCTTAAATGAGGTCAAATCTTTGAAAGGGGTTTTCATACTGGTCTGGGTACTGGCCATGCCTGAGCACTTGGTTATTGACGTTTCTGGCCACTGACTAAACTCTTATGTTCCACTTTTCACCCCCTCCTTATGTCTTTAAATTGCACAAATCTTCTGGTGGTTATACACATGCATGTTGGGGACTGGGACTTTCGGAATTCAGATGTACTTCCTAGGAAAAGAGAAGAGAATTAATCAGATTAAAATATTTAACACATTTTAACCTATCATCAAAAACCCACTTTGTCTGCCCTAATAGCCAGTTGATACACAGCATATTATTTGTACTATAGTATACCTCCCTCCTGGTATTTGCCTTTCTGTTCCAGAAATATACAAAAAATAAAGATTTTTAATGTTGACTTATCCTAAACTAATTATCAGTAATTGTGATTAATTTAGGTCATGGTTAATCAGGATTAATCCACATATACCCTGTGATTATTCATGTTTTTTAAAAAAGAAAATTTGACAGTATTTTAAAGAAAGAAATAAAAAGATAAAACATAAACTCCTCAAATAACATGGGCCATAAAAACACCATCAGGACTTTAAATGTTTTATGACTGCTTCCAAGTTGGGGGCTGAAGAGGTGACTGACGTGGAGCACTAAGACAAATGGCCACTGCCATACTTCACACAAACACAGGGTTTTTTCAGTCCTTGTAAATGAACTCCAGGGGAAATTTGCATTAAGGTTTTCACTCAAGGTTTTGAAACAAACTTCGTAGCACTAAAGTGAGAATTTTAACAAGCAGAACCAGTTGACGAGACATAACAAGGTGGGTGAAATCCCCCACCGACACCCCCTTCTATTACATTGTTAATTCGACACCGACTCACACAATACCCAAAAACATTGTAGTTTGCAAATGAAAGTGCCCTTCCCAACTATACTTGGTCTGCTTACCCCACGCTGACCCCATCAACTCTGTGAAAAACAAATGATAAAAGCACTAACAGCAGTCGCCCCTTCTCCCAGTCATTTCACAGCTTGACACCGAGGAGCGTGGAAAGCGCCGTTTTCGCTTTTATGAAGTGGTTTTACTGTCGGATTACTAAATCTGTTGATTGAGGTAAACAAAACTTAGCTGGTTTTCCCATTATAAAACGCAGCGTAGTTGATAATGGCTACTGCTGCAGTATGACACCAAGAGAAATGGCAGATTCAATTCATCAGCAGTAAAAGGCAACAATCAGCTTTGCATCCATCCTCCGTAGCGCCGTGCACACGCATCAGATCAAGATACAATTGTCAATGGGAGTTAAAAGAGTTTTTACTGAACACGAAATGTGACGAGATGTGGACGCTGATGCAGATTTCTGTATCCCGTCATCCTGTTTCCATCGACTGACTGACACGCTGCAGCTGCTGCTGTTATGCAAAGCAACGACTGGATGCCGAAACGTTTTTTTAGTGTACCATACCATTTGGAAAATAAGGAAAAAATAAATAAATCTGACCGCAAGATTGGATCAAGAATGAATAAATTAAGAGGTTGCAAATTCTCCGCCGATACTGGAGGAGAGCGGTTTTTGAAAATAAATTAAGAGGATGCACCGTGGTTCACCGTGGAGTATTATATATATTTCCCACTTTGGGATCATTTTTTGCTGCAAGGACGCGGCAGAGAACAGCGCTTCTGCTCTGCTCCAACCCTCCCTGAGAGCCCCGACGCTCCTCCTCTCCAGACTGCAAACTGTTCCTCACCTCCTGCGCTGGCTCGCCACGACAGCACTGGTATGCAGACAGCGCTGATAATGACATTCACTGTCTACTACAGTCTGCTCTGTGAACGCACCGCGGACGAGCGTCACACACGCACACGCGCACACACACACACCAGCCGAGGGCATAGTAGAAGACCGCAGCTCCCCCCGTGCGTCGAACAACCAAACACATTAAAACAAATGGCTTGTGCGACAGTTCCTTCCTTAATTCCATTTACTCCATCATAATATTGTATATTATTGTATTTGTGAAATATCTAATGGTCTTTTTTTACAACGAACACAATTATGTTTTTTGGTAGTCATTTCTAATGGTTTGTTACAATAGTCATACCAAATGGACCTTGGATTTGTCCAATCTAAGAAATTAAAATTATAAATACACCATAATTATTAAGGGATTTAAAAAGGTAACGCATTCGTGTGACACGATTTAAACCGTAAACATAAAGATGTTGTGACAGAAACCTTTCACACTGACGTACAAGGACACCGTAAAAACGTCAGTATATGTATAAAAATAGAACCAGAACCAGTTTTATTTTTTTAATGCTGAACGTTGACCGTGTTAGCTTTGCTGAGCTGCAGCAGCTTACCCTTGTTCACTCGGCTTAAGGTAGAATCAAACACCAGGGTCAGCGTTTCAAAAGCAGGCTAACTCAGCACCGGTTCCCCTGCGCGTAAGAGCCGTAATAAAGCCTCATCGGTCGGCTGCTACCAAGCGCACACAAGCTGTCCTCTCGGATGGACGAGGATACAGACCTATTACAGAACGTAGTCGGTAAAACACACTGAATAAAACGAGTAGCAGGCTGCCTAACCCTCAGACATGGAGCGACACGACAAGCCAAGCTTCCCCCTTCTGTCTGTCCACTGCGGCTGAATACAAACTCGACCGTTAAACGCTCGAGAGCAGGTATCAACTGCCGACAACCAAACTGATCAAAAATACATCCAGATAATGTTTTTTTTTTTAAAAGAGAAAATAAACAAAAAGAAGAAGAAATAAACCCGCACCTTACTCTTAGTGTATGTTTCTCCTCTTTTCTCTCTCTTTCTGTACGCGAGCCGTCCTTTCCTGTTCAGGGTCTCCTCTACACTGGAAAAGCCTGGCGGAGCGTCAACAACACGCAGCCAGAGGCTCCACTACAGCCCAGTAACGTCACACTGCACACGGCTGAGAGGCGGAGACGTCACCGGACTGACGGAAACAATGCGGGGGTGTCTCTGCCTGCCTGTCCGCCTCCATGTCTGTCTGTCTGTCTCACACAGTCTGGCTCAGGTTTCCTCCGTCAGTAGGCAGGGCTGTTACCAGTAGAAGCAAAGGACATTTCAAGTAAATCATGGCGACATAAAGAAACACTGTGCCTCTGGGTCTAACACTAATTTATACTGATTTATAATTTATTGATTCATCTTAGTATTGTACAGCCTTTTAATCAGCTGTAGTTTAATAAGATGTATCAATTTAAATACCTCAAAATAGCCAAAGAAACTTGAATTCTGACTTTTTTAGAAATAAAACAAATAATATATATATATATAATTTGCTAATTTCAAATTGCATGATAAAACTGGAAATGTCATAACTTCCAAGGCTCGACATGTTCAGTTCCACAGACAACAATATTGTGAATAACTCAAAATGATAATTAAAAAAAAATTTTGACAATGGAACAGTTGTCTTATCAAGCCCATAAGCTTCTCATTGAAAACATATAAGTGATAAAGACAGCGTCAGAGAGGTCAAGTGTGAATGGTGGTGTAAATGGTGGTGTAAATGGTGGTGTGCAGTAGGTCAAAAGGTCATATGGTCAGTCTATTGTGCGCTTTCTGATAGTGATAGTTAATAAAATCTGTGTATGAGGAGGTTAGAAGCTAGATCATGAAACATATCTCCTGTGTTTTGTTTTTTTTATTTGAATGTGATTTGCAGCTCAGGCCATCTAGTCTGAGTGTACACTATCATTTGTAACCCAAATCTTAACCAGTCAAGGTTATCATGCACGGTCTGTGTATGCTTGTTTTTTTTTTGTTTTCTTTAGCTGCAGTGCATCCTGGTTGACTAATCCAGAGTCTGATGTCATGTGTCTGTGAGAGCACAGGCTTGATAAAGCTTTGATAAACAACAGCAGCCGACCGTTTGACTGTAGCCTCACTCTAAGAGCAAGGTCAGCAGTTGTATTATGAGAGCAGATGTGCCTAGACCCCAGCCAGCCCCAGAGAACAACGCGGGGGGCATTGATTTCCCTGTAATAACATCATTGTGGACTACAGGGAACAGATTAATCTCATATGTGCAATAATGTGACCAGTGCTGATTGTTGATGGGGGTTATGAAGGAAAATGCTGAAGTATGATGGAGTGTTGATGGGGGGGTGGGGTGTTCAGGATTCACAGACAGAGAGTAACACACATTGATAAGTCTGTCCATTAGCCAAGAATCTTGTCTAACTGTTATTGGACGTAGTCTTAAGTGGGCCCTGGAGGCAGACACCTCACAGTTGTTCTCATAAACCCTGTCTGGAATCAATGTGGTTATATTGAAACATGTCATAGGTTATTCTCTGGATATATTTGTAATTTGGTGTAATGAAGATAACTGATGTGGTGGTTGGGGCTGTCAGGTAGTCATTCACAAAGTTGTGTGCTTTTTAAAGGGAATATTGGAGTATGTCATACTTTTAGTTACTAGTACTAGTCTTTAAAAAAAAGGCCAGCTGTTCCTGAGACTGTCAATTGTGTCCAGGACACACCTGTCCCCTTTCCCCCTGGACATGTTTTTCNNGAAGCTCTGTGGGTCCTTTTTCTCCGTCTCTTCCCCGATGCTCAGGAGACCCCAGGCTCTACACAGTGGTTTCTGTTTGAAGCCCCCGCCCCCTCTTCTATGACAGGCATGTCCACACACACCTGCCCATTCTGTAGCAACATTCTTCCTTTACCACACATTTGACCCACTTTTTTTATTCCTGATGTCCCAGGTAGCTGTCCTTAATGATTTAATTCAAGAATGATAAATGTTTATTGATTTAATTCAAGGGCTGTTCTTGTGTAAGGTCAAGGTTAACAGTTCTTATTTGAATTCTCTTTAGACTTCGCAGTGTCTCATTTTAAAGCCAATGTTGCTGTTTTCACTTCAGTGTCAAAGGGAAATGCCAAAAGAAGGAGGCTAACACTACCACCATTTCTATTAATGCTTAAAATGCATTTGAACACAACATATAAAAGCAAAATGTGCAGGAACTAAAGCAAAATCCTGTAATAATATTACAATGAATCCTTGCAGTTTCATTATTTAAATTAAATAAATCAAATGGAATTAAAAATAAGCAATTTGTCTCATAGATCCAACCATCGTTGACCCAACCATCACCAGGACCAGGCCACTCAAACTGTGTTTATAGCCTCCCCTACAGGGAAAAGCTGGTAGCTGCATGTTTATTCACACCAACTTAAATTACTCATAAATAATATTAAAATAATTATTAAAAATACAGTTGTGTGAAATGCAACACCAGAATTTAGTCTTTCACTTTAAATTCCACGTCTAAGTTTAAATTGTGTTTGTTTTTCTTACTTTAATTTAGAGACTGCAATTAGAAATAGATGTTTTATTCTTTAAGATGCTTTTACTCTGTTATTTAATCTCTGTTGTCACTGTCGCTCACATGGAGGATGAAACATGTGAATTCAAGTAGTGAGGACTAAGAATCATTAGCTCAGTCCTGCAGCCTGGTGTGTTCTGGTGAACGCTGGGTGAAAATGCTCATACGGTTCCAAGCACAACACTCCTGCACCTTAAACTGCACTGTGTGTTTTACTAAAGCTTTGCATTTAGCACCAAGTATGATTCCTGCGCTTTCTAATTAATCCCTTCAGGGACGGAGTAAAACAGCCGGTGAGATAACACAAATTAAAACAGGATGTACTTCAGATCCTCCTTCCTTTTACATCATTAATTATACAAGGTTAGCGTTCTCCGTGCCTTCCACAGGGCACTGTGCAGCCACAGTGCCTGGGGAGTCGCACCCCCATCCTCCAGCACAGAGGGCACAGGAATAGTGTCAAACACACCACCCTGGGAATTCAGAATTATGCAAAAGTATTTGTCCTCATCGTGCTGCAGCAACGCAGCAGCCGCCCTGTGGAGTGGCGCAGGCAGAGCCATTTACCATCACCTCCTGTGAAATTAAGACAATGGTTTTGGTGGAGCAGGCTCACACAATAGGTTTTATATTCACCATTGTGAAACGTATTGCTGCTTACAAATCAACCCAAATGATTTTTAAGACATAATCGTTTCCAAAACTCATTTCTTTTCTCCAAACCATTCAAAGCCCAGCACGGCAGAGCAGAGCCCTGTGGTGTCACTGACCTTTTTAACCATGTGCCTCTCTAAAAGCTGAGCCAGAGTCATGTGACCAGGAGGCAGGGTGGGAGGGAAAACTGAAGCTTGATGTGTTTTTTCCAGACGCTCATGTGAATATGAGAGCGCAGGTCTAGTCTGGAGTCTGAAGTTACAGCAGACAGGAATGAGGACATGGAGATAGTTGGGGGAGGTAACAGCAGAGGAGACTAGATAAGTCTGATTACCAGCAGTGATGACACGTTAAGGAAAGAAGGAAGGAAGGAAGGAAGAAAAGAGAAACCAAATACCAAAAGAAAGCCAAGAAGAAAAAGGAAAGATAAAATGATCAAAAAGAAACAAAAAGACAGAAGGGATGTCCCAAAAACAATAGCAGGAAGGCAAAAAGAAGGACAGAAAATATGTCAAAATGAAATAATGACAAACGGAATAAACAAAATCTTAAGAGCCGCAAAAATTAGACAAGATGGAAGAAAAATGGCAGAAACAAACTGAATAATATGGTAAAAGATTTAGAGGAAAAAAATAGAAAGATCAAAAGTAAAATTGTAAAATTACAGTTTGCATGAATTCATCAGCTCTTCAACACCAAATCTTGACACAAATGTCCACATGTGATGAGGCTTTTCAACGCAACAACACAAACACGGGATGTAAGCCTATTAGGACCCTCGTGACCCTCGGCCCATGTGTACCTGTCACTCTTCACTCTATCTCAGCTGACCCACTGTCGGTGCAGTGATATTATGGCTCTACTTTATTCCCCTTCTTTTGACTTTGATATTTTTTACTTTTATTCCCAGTGTCTTTATGAAAACATCTTATTTTCTGTACTATCCATTCATTGAATGCCTATGTATGTAAAGTGATTTTACTTGTTTTCTCCCAACCCTTAATGGTGAATACTTATTATATTTAACTTCATGAAAACCTCCTTACATCATTCATCATAGTCAAAAACATTACCCAATAATGAATTACCACCAAGAGGGAAATAAAAGGTTTATTTTTGAGTTTTTTTTCTTTTCCTTTTCAAACTAATAATAAAGTTCAGTAGAGTCTTGTGGGTGGTAAACATCTCCAACACAACAAGTAATGTTGTGGGGTTCCCCCAGTAACACCTTGAAATCAATGTAGAGATTCAATTTCAATCAGACTTAAATCAGATATACAAAAAAAGTAACAATAAAGATGTGGTGTAACAGATGAACAAGTTCCTCCTGTCACCGTGTGAGCCCAAAAATATTTTCCAAGTAGCGAACCATCTCCTGGCGGACAGTGTGTGCACAGTCACTCAGTGTCTATACAGCTGTGGCTCTTTACAGCTTTTGTATCTGAGCAGTTTTACAAAAATCCATCACACTGCAGGTCAGACGTGGTAAAAATGCAGCACAGTAGACACAGGCCGCAGCTGGAGCTGCACTTCGATGTGACTTTGGAACTGAACTTGTTTTAACCATTTGTAGTGATGTACAATTTAAAAAAAAGCCTACGTGGAATGTAGGGTACAAAAAGACAACAGACGGCAACTCTCGAAAAGGCATAGGCAGATTTTAAAACAAAAAAGCAAACAAAGAATGAATATAATTCTATATCAGAGGACAGCACATCTTTCATACAATTACTGTACCTTTTAATATGTACCAGCGAGACATTTCTTCAGAAAAATGTTTTTGGTTTTTTTTGGTCCTGTCTCAGTGTAGTGTATTTTTAGTGTATATTTGAATGCACAGCAAAACGATCTGTGCTCCAGCGTCATTGTAGTGTGAATTTGTTTCACTTCCAGCCCAGTTTCTGGCACAGTGACCTCCTTTTTTCACAGTTTGGAGAACATTAACTCAACATTAGTCTTTGTTCTTACACCGCTGCTGAAGTTCCTTCATACTGGATTAAGAGGCTCCCTCTAATTTCCAGATAATAATCATTCATCTAAAATAAACAAAAATAAGCCTAAACCCTTTTGGTTCTGTTAACACTCAGAACAACATATACACTGGCTGCTATATCTTTAAATAAAACATGAAAAATATATAGCTTTAATTTTTTAAAATGCTAACAATATGATTTTTTTGATCTCTACAGAAACTGTATTGGGACAAAACTAAATCTGATATAATTTTATGACAACAAACTCCTCACTTTTGTCTCATAAACTGTGGTTTAAAGCTAAAAAAGAAGCCTTTTCTAACGGTTATGTTTTTTGCAGAAGTAACAGAGTAGGTTTTTATATACATGCACAGAAATTGTGCAGTGAAGACGTCCCACCAGCTGGAAGAAGGAGGATGTTGGCTTCATCTGTCTGTCCCCACATTACAGCAACCTTGGAAGATCTCTGCAGCCTGGCCGCCCCCGCCCCCCCATGAGATAATAACATCAGTGCAGATTTACATGGTAGAAAAATAATTAAGAAATAATGTTGACTTAAGGGCAAGTGGTTAGAGATGGCAGAGTGTGAGACTGGTTTTGGCAAATAAGCGTTCTACTGTGCATGTGCAGCAAATGTGTTTGTCTCGTTGCCATGTGGTGCGATGACGTGGGAACACCACATCAGATAAGTGGTGTGGGTGGATGTGTGTGTGTGTGTTTGTGTGGGGGGGGATGTGTCTCAGCACAGACAACACTCCTGTCCCTCAGACACACTCCTCTGCTGACATGAGGAGTGGGTTGATGTACTCAAACCCTTCAAACTCAGACTGGTCAATCTTCCTCACCACGTCGCTGCAGTGGACAGAAGGGAACGTCAATGACCAGAATTATAGTCAACTCTCAGTAAGACGAATAAAATGTACAAATGGACACTCACTCATCGTCTGGTGTGAGCTGGATAGGCTCGTTGGTGAACTGGGCGTCAAAGTTGTCCAGTCCAAACTCCCCTGAGATGTTGGGTTTAAATGGAGGCACCACCTGCTTCTGCTCCAGCTGGAATAAGAACACAGGAAACAGATTGGAACACAGTAGCCTTTTATCTCCACTCATTGACCTTTAACACTGAAAATCAACTGTAAACAATAAAGACAACATAAGTATAATTAAGTGTACCCAAAAGATAAAACTGCATTAAAAAAAAAATATATATATTTTAATTATTTTCAGAAGTGCAAAACTAAAACTTAATTTAGTTGTTGTCTTCACACAATACTACTAACCAGCTTGGAAGTACTGCACTTGTGTGTAACGTGTTGATTGATGGTTAGGGTGAGGGTGTAAAACGATCCGCTCAGACACTATGACCTACTGCTGAGTCCCTGCTCCAGACCAAACAGGGAGAGAAGTGGACAGAGAGAACTGTGTCTGTCTATCGGTCTGAAGTTCAGTCTGTCTGTTTGTATGTGTCTGTCTGTCTGAAGGTCACTTTGTCTACATGCGTGTCTTTTTGTCGGTCTGTGTCTGATTGCCTTTCTGTGTGTGTGTGTGTTTCTAAAAGCCTGTCTGTGGGCGTGAAAGTAAAAGGGAGGAGGTTGAAAGCAGCTGACAACAACTCACAAGATCCCAATCCACATTTCTGAAAAATGGATGACCCATGATGTCAGCGAAGCCTGTCTGAGGGTGACAGCCGAGACGCTCTTTGGGATCCTGAGGGAAAGAAAGGACTTAGTCAGACAACTGGTGAAAAAACCTGTGATAAGCTGAGAATATTTTTTGGTAAAACAGTGTGATGAGGTGAGACATGAGTAAAAATACTGCATTTAAACCAAAGACTGATGTTATGTATATGTGTAGTAAAGAGACATGGCTGGGTGTCTGAGAGACAGGTTGTGTTGTCACTTCTGTAAAGGCCAAGAGCAGCTGAGTTTTTGACCGAGTCAGGCGTCTTACCTTGTTGAGAAATCCTTTGAGAACACTGGCGGCTTTGACTGACAACGAGCGGGGAATTCTGATCTGTTTTTCTAATATAACTGTAAAAGAGAGGGAGCAGCAAAAAAAAAAAGGGAAAGTGAGATATTCGGGCATTCAGTGAAGTAAACACGTCAGGCAGGAACCCCTAGTAACAGACCTGCGTTTCAGTGTTTCCACTGAAAAAAAGGAAATTCACATAATTCCTTTAAACATAAAGGAAATTCCCAGTAACAGAAAAATGCAAACAAATACCACTCTATATAAACGCTTCTGTTTAGTTAAACCCTTGAACTTTAAATGTAGGTGTTTACCCTGGAAAAGGTAGTCTTCTGTGTTCTGGTCCGGGTTGTCAGAACTCCCCACAATGTCAAAGGGCGACCGGCCAGCCATCATCTCGAACATTAGCACCCCCAACGCCCACCAGTCCACACTGAAGCCTGATGACATACACATTTACATCGATATCATCAACAAGGAGCTGGCAGGCCAACAAACATCCCATGTTTAGACATAAATGTTGCAGGTATTCATTTTGAACTCAATTCTAATTCTTGCACAGCATTCAAAATATAATGAATATTTAATGGCTTTCCTTGTGAGCGTTAAACACAGTAGCTTTACAGGGCAGTCAAATGTATTATGGTCTTCAATGATTACTTCAATGCAAAACAGGGTGATCAACATCGCAACAGCTATTATAAGGGTTATAATTTAGACTTGTTTAGCAGCCTTTGTGGCAGTGTGAGCTGCTTCACACAGGAAAGGAAGGAAAAATACAAAAAAAAAAAAAGAATGACAGAACTGATGTTGTACATGGAATATTGACTTTCGGTGAAATCCTCCACTGGAAAAGTCAAAATGTTATGTGCATAAAAGCTGAATATTTAACTGGACTTATAAAGGTACTATGCCACATTACTGATACATTTCTCCAACAGTGGAACTTGTTGCTATGATACCACTTTTTGGTAACCAGGGAGCACTTTCTATTTTTATTATCTTGTGTTTATGCATGTGTGTATGCACACCGTAGAAACAGATTTTACTAAATACTTGCAACTGCAAACATTTGCATGTGACCATTATCTGATTTTATACACAAGGGATCTGGTATTGCTTTTGTCCCCCCTGTTAAATTAATTTAATCTGCAAACAATACTTAAAACACTTGTCTTAACAAAAGTGCATTTTGTATTATAAATAAATTCTCTTTAAAATATTATATCTTGTGTAACAGATAGACAAAAATACTGTGCTTATAAAAGCAGCAGAGCCAGAGGCAAACTGAAACCTCACCACCAAGTGTTCCACCACGTCCTTACCGTAATCCTCTCCTCTGAGTATTTCCGGGGCGATGTAATTTGGGGTACCACAGAAAGTGCTTGTTGTGTCACCTGGTCTCAGGCCCTCCTGCAAAAGCCAACAGGCATTTTTAGAAATGTCACCATCTAATAGCATTTAACATCGAACGCTTCATAAACTCTTGCTGCTCTGCAGCTCTAATCCAAATTGAATTGACAACCCTCACCTTGCACATGCCATAGTCTGTGAGTTTGATGTGACCTTCTGAGTCCAGCAGCACATTGTCCAGCTTTAGATCTCTGTAGATGATACCCCGCTCATGGAGGTAGTTGAGGGCAAGGCTAATCTCTGCTGAGTAGAATCTGAAAGAAAAAAAGGCCGATTTTATTTTGCTCCCTACAAAAGTCCTGTCCACAAAGAGAGAAACATCTCCAGAACCTCTGTCTTTTTTAATAATTCTACCTGGCATGTTCTTCTGGGAGCTTCCTTTGTCTCTGCATGTGGAACATGAGATCTCCACCATTCACATATTCAATAACGAAAAAGAGTCTGTGAAAAAAGTAGAAAAAAATTATATTTTCATGACATATTATAGAGAAAAGTACAAATTGTGTACATTTATTGAGATTAGTGAAAAGCACAGAACCACTGCAGAAAGACATGAGGGCACTGAACCTGGCTGTCATTATGACAGCCAAACAAAGTATGACAGTGTCATACTTTGTTTGCTTATTACTATGTTTTGTGTGTGTGATCTATCGTAGTAGTTTCACTGCATTATTGCCACACTAGTGAAGCCCTTGGGGAACAGAGAGGGAATGCGTTCACCTGCTTTCTGTCTGGAAACAGGAGTGAAGGCCCACCAAGAAGGGATGATTAGAGGCCTGTTCAAACACGTGCTTCTCTGTTTGGACCCAGTCGATGTCCTGGAAGACAAAGAGAACAAAGACACACCCACATGTCAGTCAGAAATCATCCTTACTTCATAACCTTGAATTTAGAAAAGCTGACAAAGCACAGAGCTCTATTGACCACACAACAAAACCTAAGGGCTGCAAGTGGGGGAGAGGGGCTCAATCAGAGAAGCAACAGTAGGGACAGGCGTCTATCGATGACAGAATAAATATGTCTGGACACAGATGTGTCTCACACTGTTAGGACAGGGAGAGCAACACTACGCCATTGATCTACAGGCACTCGTGAATTTGTCAATTGCACTAAGTGCACCTAATCAAGGCTAACTACTCTCATTGCCATAGGCGATGCTGTGGTGCGTGCTCGACTGGATCAATTTCTGATGACATGATGGTTTATCTACACCTTCTTAGAAAGACTGATGGCTGCAAAGAAGAACATCAACTCAGGTCGGAGTGTTTTGGACAAGCACACAATCACACTGGACAGGTCGTTATTGTGCTATGAATAATTACCTACATTGGCTGTACCTATTGGACTAATTATAGCGCAGGTAACATTAATGCTTCCCTGATAAATCGTTACATCTCTTACTGCTGTCAGTACTACGAGAATCTGGAATGCAATTTGGCACTGACCTGCAAACGACCAAAACGCAGTCTTTGTTAGTCAAAATTTAAGTCTGAATGTTTTTATTTTAGTTTAATTTAGATTCTACATATTCTAGATAGATTAGATTTAGTCAACTAAAATGCAATGTGTTATTTTGTTTTATGTTAATGTCTCTTTACAAAATCTTTCAATTGGACTTTTACAAAATTTAAACAGGAAACTATTAGATCCTGGCAGAATTCATACAACAACCCCCAAAACTCCAGGTCCTGAGTTCCTGGTTTACCTCGTCATCATTGACCAGCTCCTTCTTGACCACCTTCATGGCGTAGATGCGCTCCGTTTTCTTTAGCTGCACCAGCAGCACTTTGGCGTAGCTGCCTCTGCCGATCACTCTCAGCAGATCGAAGTCTGACAGGCCAAGACTTGAAGGCGATTTGCCCGTGTCTCTACTGCTCCGTGCCTGGGTGACAGTAATGGAGAGAAAATTGAAGGGCATGCAGTAATCAAGTGGACTCCGTGACAATCTTTCATCCTGCATTTACATCCATCAATCTCTCTGGACTATTTCTCCACCGAACAACTGATAGAAAACATTATTTGGTTTGGGAACGACAATTTCCTTTTGACTGATTTGTAAATGTGGTTTCGAGGACTTCCAACTCCACTTCTTATTCAACGCCATTTCATATTTTGTGGACCCAACTACTAACATCACTACATCCTCACCCTCCTTTCCTCCTCCTTCTTCTCTCTAATCTGTTCTGTAGGGACCCATCCTCAGGTGCAATTCATCTAACCTTCCTTCACATGACAACCTACTGTCTCCAGAGTCAGACATGGAACTGGAGTTATGATCATTTAGCTAGCTCTCGTTTATCTCTGTCCATCTGTTCCAACACAGCCCATTCTTCAACCCACTCCAGCCCAAAAACACAAACTATATACTTGACCATTAATCAGTATTTGGAACATGTTAAAAAAATTGATAAAAGATTACAGTATTGGCTCTATCAATGGAAATCAATACTCCTCAGCACTGCATGATGATCTTCTGCCTTTGTGCTCCCTCTATCGCACATCCACAGCAGGTAAAAGAGAACAGCTTAAATGTGCGACACACACAGAGCAAAATAACAAAATTAAAAAACCTGCTTTCAATTACAGGTGATCCAATTCCTGCTCTTCTTTACAAAAGACACAAACCCATTCTATAAATATACAGGGAGAGTTGCACACACTCGAATCCATCAAGTCAGGTCAACGAGACAGGGAGGAATTTCTCGCTCACCTCTTTCTCCTCTCCGTCGTAACTCAAGCTTTCTCTGGAGTCTTTATTCTGGGGGCCTGAGAGGCGAGAGTAGAATGTGACAGACAGAGTGAGAGACAGACAGAAGGAGAGAAGGCAGGGGAGATCAGAAAAGGAGAGAAAATAGGTGAGAGACAGTCACATGCTTTGTTCACAGGCCTACTGTGTGATAGTAATGTTTCTCTGTTTAAATGAAGATGGAAATCTGTACGAAGGCCATGGTGTTTAAATTTGACAGGTTTAAATTCAGTAAAGTTTCTGATGCTTTTTAATTAGTAGAGACATCACTTTGAAGTAAGAACTGATTTTAGAAAATGAATTTTTTTTTGCCAAAAATTGTAAAAAATAAATGAATCTCAGCAACAGTTTTTGATCTAATTTAATTATTTTTAATTTGAAGACACTTGAGCATCTATCTAAATGTATGAATAATTCATACACGTAGTATTTACAAGATTTTCAGCTGCCCTTGAGCGGACAGAAAATGTTGATATTTTTATAAATTTGTATTTAATTCTTTTGATTAGCCTCATTTTGGTAAATAATTACAACAAATGTTTTTTTTATGCGATTAACAACAAAATAAACTGCTACCATCTAGCTACTATTACTGCTGTTATATGTATAAATGTATTTGACTTGTATGCAGACACACTGGTGCATTACTGTGGGTGTTACCTGGTTGTTCACTTTGATCTAGCTGACTCGACGGGGTTCCTGGCATCATTGGTTCCTAGAAATCAAAATCCCTTGTTTAGTGTCAACAGGAACTCTCTGTATTAATAAAAAAAATATATACTATACTTCCATTTATCTCGTCCCTCACCTGAATTAACGGCCTGCCGCATTCCACTGTCACCAGTTTATGGCATTTCTTGTGCACCAGCAGTTTACAGTTGATGCATTTGTAACCTTGTCTACCCAAACCCCAGATTCTGTCCGTACAGATGGCACAGTGTGCTCGCTGCTCAGAAGGATGAATGGAGAGAAATCATCAAATCTTCATACATCACTCAGCCTAGAATTAAGGCAAAGAGATTCATGGAAACACTTTCTCACCCTGTTAAAGCGTTTGGCCTGAAAGGCATGACCACTGGCATAATAAAGTTTCCTCCAGCGCCGAGCTCCCCGCCGATATATCGATTCTAGAAACGTTGCAACAGGGAAAGAAAATTATTACATGACAAATCCTTTGACATGATGAAACACACAATTTCATTTTCATCTTTTTTTATGAAAGCTTTATTTAGGAAAAAACTATAACCACAACAATGACTTTCCACACAAATAACGTTAACAAAATGGCTACTTCATCTAAACAAAAATAAAGTCTGTGATGGATAAAACTCCCTTATTTCAATAACTGGTTTTTAATGGTTTATCATCAGCTGTAAAAAGAGTATTATTTACTTGTAGGGTGTCAGCCAATGCTGTCATTGTGATGACTAATATTGAATCACGGGTTGTTATTCCAGTTAAAAAACACTTCCACTTTAAACTGCTGTTGAACATATGTTGCTAAGAAATTTGTGAAAAAAAGGAATGGGGTTTGACTCACTGTCTTCTCCTGGACAGGGCATTCCAGGTTTTTCTGGTATACATGGAAACACTGAGAGGAAGAAAAAAAAAATTAAAATTCAGACAATATTTATTATATATAAGGGAAGCAAAAAAAAAAAATTTAAATTCAGACAATATTTATTATATATAATATATTATATATAATATTTACTCCAATTCATTCAACTGAAAAAGGAAAAAATTCATGAGGTCCTTTTTCCTTTTAAGAATGTTTAACTTCCTTTTATGACTAAATTAAGGGCTACATAGAGCAGGCCAGTTACCAGGTGGAGCTCAACATTCACCCTTCTTATGAACCAAAATGATGTCTTGTGTGCTAAAAAAAGAAGAATACGGGGAAAAAGATACACACCTCAAGGCACCAATTAAGCATGTTTGTATGTGTGTATAGGAGTGAGATAAAGCCAGACAGACTGGGGGTTGGGGTTAGTCACAGGCAAGGCATTTGCTCAGCAGACAATGTTGTTAACGAGCAGAGCTGGCGACCCCCACGGCACCGCCACATCCTCTTTTAAAGCCGCTCATCGTCTGCCGTCACACTGGCATCCTGCATTCACTTCACCACCGACCTCTCACCTCTGATATGATTAAAACTTTGCATCTGGCATTCAACCGCTAGTCGTCACTGAACCGAGGTTACACACTAACAAATACGCAGCCTGTCAATCAAACGTTTACATATAGTCCAATGTACTGTACACGCTTATCCACCTAAAATCAGAGTTAACCTTAAAAACCAACTCACATAGTTCAATCATCAGACTTAAACAGGGAAGTCAACCAGTTCCACACTGACGTCAAGGAAGGAAATTATTTACAGGTAAGTGTAAAACTTGCCACGGTTTTCCAACACACATAAAGTAGCTGTAGGTGCTTCAGAATCAGGACATAATGAACATAAATTAAGTAGTGCTTCAGAATCAGGACATAATGAACAATAAATGTCTATCTGTTATTATTACTGTACCCAGAATAACAACCATCAAAGATGTGTGTTAATATATAAATGCAGATAGAAGAGAATCTAAATCACAATTTAAAAAAAATCTTAATAGGTTTTGCATTTCTCTAAATCACAATTTTAAAAAATCTTAATAGGTTTTGCATTTCTATAGTATGACACATTAGGAAGAAAAAAAAATATTTTGCACAATTACTTGTTCAGTTTAGAACAAATGTCCCCTCGTTTAGCTCTCACAACCTTCTCTGTGTGCATATCAACAATAATTTACACTGTGCAAGTCTGCAAACGGAAAAACGGCAGCGTGTCGCAGCTGTTGCTGTGTTCCACAGATGTGCCTTGAGGGGCCAGAATTTGGCACCAATGGATTCAATGGAGGAGGATCTGCTTGTGATGCAACCACCAACCTTTGTGTGTGAAAGAAAAGCACTGGCAGGGAGATAAATCTATTGAATTAAACCTTGGTTGACTTCAAAAACTTTTCAACTGCTAAGATTATTGATATGGTAACATTTTGTATTTATAAGCTCACACGCCACACATGTGAAACCAGTACAAATAAAAATACAGACGAGAGCGCAGACTTTCATTTAAGTAGCCAATCCTCACTATCACAGTATCTCAGTGTCGAACAGAGTAACGCATAAGTCTTCTCATGTGGAACCTCTGACTGTCCAAACAGTTAATCACATCTTACTTGGCTACATGAACCCACTGTTAGTTAAACCATGAAACTTTACATATGAGGTTATAAATAGTCTGTGTGAAAGGCAGCATGCTCACCGTGGATAATGAGCTCCGAGTCTTTGTTGAGTTCATAGAGGCGAAGCGCTTCCTCCAGCTCCAGTTGAGACGACACTGTGCAGGGGTCACCTAACAGCAGAGGGCAGACTGGGTATTATTAATCACACGCAGAAAACCAGGTTAGTGGGATGAATATGACAAAAGTAAGATGAGAGAATCATCACATACAGTAATGGTGGCTCTTGCATATTCTATTTCTATATTCTATTTTTGCTCATATATAACCTAGACAACTTTTCCATTAAACACATTCAAAAATATGTTGCCTTTAAATTGGTTAAGTACTGTTTTCACGTATGTTCCTTTCGCTCACACTGAGCACTTACAGGAAACTAAATAGCAGACATAGTCATACCACTGACACCATCAAGCAGCTTTTCTTTTCAGACAGACTGCACTGACTTCATGTTGGTGGCAACTGGTGGGAGCTAAAGTGAATCTAATGAGTTAGGACAGGGTGACCTTATCCTGAGATAAGCGATCCAATGGCTGCATCTTTTCTTTGACACCATTTCTGCTGCCTGACTAACTGGCTGACGACTGGATTGGTTTGAAGGGACAGAGTACTCAAAAAAAAAGTACAAAGCCTTCCAGGCAAGTATTCATCTTCTTATGTGAGCCAGCAAGTGTGCTGGATTTACTATCGGGGATTTCAGGTTTTTAGCCAATCTTAAAATATCATACATTGTTAATAAGTTGTTAAGTGCAGAATCAAGGTGGGCAACCAACAGCTCCTCGTCTTTGTGACAGTGAGTGACTGACAGAAAGACATCGGGGCTGGTTTGGGATCAGTGTGGGCACGTATAAAAGTTTAATTTTATCATCTCATTATTCCAGTCAGTGGCTCTGATCAGCAAACAAAGGTGCAGTCACTCAGTAGCTGTCAGTCGCTATTAGTCGCTGTTGTTGACACGTGTCCCACAGCGCATCATTCACCCGATGCTACTTTTAGCATCAGTGCAGGGAGAGGCGGTGGCTTCCAGAGTTCAAGTGGAAAAAAAAAACTGGGTGGTGAGAAAAAAATAACAACTGGATCTGAAGCTGCTGATTGAACTTCCAGAGTTCAAGTGGAAAAAAAGAAACTGGGTGGTGAGAAAAAAAAAAAACAACTGGATCTGAAGCTGCTGATTGAAGATAACTAGATCTACACAGTAGACTTCAGTGAACAGTGTTCAGTAGATTTGATGCCTACAGTATGTATTGAACTATTAACACACAGTTCCTGACTACATGGTAAGCAATGTATTTTTGGTATATGTATGTGTGTGTGTGTATATATATATATATATGTATATATATATATATATGTATATATATATATATATACCAAAAATACATTGCTTATTTTATATAATACATAAATATTATAATATTATATATAGGAAATTGTCATATTGCACCTATTTGGAAATATCTTTGTTCTGTGACATTCTGGCAGATTTTTTTTTTTTATTGTTTTAAGTTGGAAACCATTCCCTGTTTCATAATAAAAATGCTTTTCGTGTTTTGTTTTTCCTTCTTTAGCTAGATTTAATCTGCTTTTTTGGCTCCTCCCCTCAGGGGGTCACAGAAGCAGATTATCTGCCTTCATCTCACCCCATCCCTTACCTCCCCTCCCCTGTTACCCCCACCCTAAACCCTATCTGTGTTCTTCCTCTTCTTTTGCCTGGCTGCTCCAACTCCAACATCCTTTGTTGGAGTTTCTTAATAACAATTGTACGACGTAGACTAATGCTTGAAGAATTCTGGCACCTGGTGAAGGGGGGAAAAAAAGCATTAACATAAGGAATGAAGTATTTTGTACCTTCCTCATCGATCCACTTCATGGTGAAGAGTTGGTCGTTTTCCATGGAGCACATATCTCTCACTTCTCCATACAGACCCTCATATGAGATGGATGGTTCGAAATGGGTAATCATGATGTCCCTGTAGAAAAAGTAAAGTGGTTAAATTGTCAATAAATGATTGTCTCCTTCTTCTGTTGTTGCAGTAGCAGATGACCTGCATTTATGTGATGCAGGAGATTTCACAAGCTAACGAGAGTGACATACATTTACATCTTATTGGACAAACTAACAATCATGTCTTCCAAAGTATTAATTGAACCCTTCACAGATTTACACTGCCTCCCTCTTGTTGACGTCATCAAAAATCTGCTTTGCAAAAAGTCACATCTTGACTACAGAGATTTTCGTTCTTCCAAAAGAACCTGCCTGGTGTGTGAGTCACTGCCTCGCTGCAGTCTGCCACATTTGTGTGCATCCATCTGAACATTGTGAATGTGACAAATTGATCGGGAGAAAAAAAAAAAAAAGCAGTCGGAACTGCAGAAAAACAAGGATACAGAGACCAAAGGAAAAGGACTAAACATAACTGAAAAGGCACCAGTGACTTCTGGGATTAAACCATCACTGCAATTGATTACTTCATTGAAAAAGCCCTGTCAGCCTTTAACCAACATGGACAACAGTCAGGGACATCAGTCATAAACATACCCACACATCAAATGAAACATGGAGTCAGTTGCTTCCACCGACCATCTTTTCATGGCATTATAAGGATTGATGTTGTCTGTTCTTGGCCCTTTTCATAAGGATTGATGTTGTCTGTTCTTGGCCCTGTGGCCAGCATTAACTGTGTTTATGACCAATGATAGGAGGATGGAGATTGTAGACCTGAACTTTTACAGGTCCACGGGGGACGTAGGTCAGCACTCAGGCATCAGAATCAAAAGCAAATGTAGTGATAAATACACAAAGGCAAACAGCAGTTACGTAGAAGTACAGATGAGGTGACATGCAACTACTGTCCAGGGAGTGACCCACAAGGACATGTACCGCTGTTCTCCTTTACGAACATCACCATAGAGGGGCTCAGATTTTCATCACCCTGAGAGCATAAAGACACGATGAGAGAATACCAGTACAGAGGGAAAAAATGCACACCTTCAAGGCTGTCTACTGTTCAAGTCCAAGGACCGTGTGTTGTGCATAAGGCCACAGACAGGTCATCTACTTCCAAAAGCAAATATATCCATGTAAAAATTATAATGTTATTTAGTAGTATATTTTTATTTCACAAATTATGACCAAATACAATTGTCCTTTTTTAAGAACTAGGCAAAATCCCATTACCAACTCAAATTTCTCTACTGAAACACTGTACAAGTCATCAATTTATCTCACCGGGTCGGTTTTATTTACCTCTCTCTCTTTCTGTGTGTGTGGGCGATGAGTTCAGACAGTCATGAGAAGATAAAGGGTGTGATATGACCACACATAGACACGTATAACAGGGTACTGCCATTTGTGACAATGTGTGGGTGTGAGCTGTGGGTGTTCATTAACAAGATTCACGCTGTTGTTTAGGTGAAGTGAAGTACAGCTGCGTTAACCAGTCATTAAAGTGACACTGATACAAGCTCACGTCAGAGGTTCCATAGTTACAGGAACATATTAGAGAGAGAGTGATGAAGGAACAGGAATACACAGATCAGCAGTAGAGGATGGATTAGAACACAAACTGTCCAATATTTAAATAAAAAAAGAAACTCACCTCAAATGAGGGCTGAGGTCTAACCTGACACATATGTTTATCATCTCCACTTTCAAAAGTTAAATCACCCAGGCACGAGGGTTGATCGAAATGTTCTAGGACAGGTATTAAAACATGCATGCAGTTCTTGTAAGCTTCAAAAATTAAAACATTTAACATCAAAGCAAAGCATGTTGTGGGATTCCTCAGGGTGACTAAGGCACAATAACTGTACAGTTTATCAGCAGTGAGTAACATGGAGGGAACTGCATTCCTCACAGGACTGGCATTCCACCACTGTCCTTCAGTGAAGCTAAACTAAACACGGAGGAGGAGCCTGGCTGCCCCTGGTGTCTCAACTGCAGTGAGTAGCAGTCAAAAGCCCCATCTGCCCAGCATGAAGCCATTTGTCACTGGTGAGTGCGTGAGCTGAAGGGAGAGTCAGGGTGCTTCTCTCGGCTTCTAGGAGCAGCTAAGATCATCCATCTCTCTGTCAGTGCTGCCACAGGTACAGGTGCCCTTTGCTGCACCTTCACCAAATCCACAGGCTCAGTGAACAAGAATAGCAAGTGAACACTGACTTGCACCGGTGAGACATATGTACTCTGCAATCACAGTTTCCCAAAACTTACATTTTTTACATTTACATTTACATTACATTCATGCAGGTAGCAGACACTTATTCAAAGTGACTAACGAGAGAAGTAACAAGCAAGATACATAAAGGAACTCTTGAAAAGAGACTTATTTAGAAAAGTTGGACTTCTTAACTCAGGTGGAGATAAGTGCAGAAGGAGAAGGCCAGCCATGCTAACCCAGCCACTTTCACCAACTCATCCTAACGCAAACCGTGGCTCCAACTAGTCCAGACTGCAGGATATTGTGGTCTCCAAGCAACTACGTTCACGTCTTCTACAGCAGGGAAGAACCACAAGCTTGCAGCACAATCTGACCAATCAAATGCAACAGTGTTGCGTGGGAAACTAATTTTTAACAAAAGACAAACACATGTTTGTAGATTTTTTTGGGCTTTTTAGACAACTTATAACATATTTGATGTTGAGGTAGGACAGCTGCCATTTCAAC
>NC_024326.1:9573740-9629445 GCF_000523025.1 Cynoglossus semilaevis
TAAAACATTTCCACTTCATTATGACATACATTTTATGCTACAAAACAAACTTAATTTATTCCAATAAATGTTTTTGACAAGAAAATTTACTAATTTAATGCTGACAGCCTTACCAAAAACACTTAAGGATATAATTCAAAATGACAACAGTTGCCCCAATGCATTAATTAGGTTTGTAATAAACAGTTACTTAGAATTGAAGCTTCCGTTATGACCATATAAGTGGAGAGGAGGGTTAATTGGAGGATGTGGGTGACTAATGCTGTTATTATGTTCTAATGAATTTTCAGGAAAAGAAAACTCAAATTACAAAAAATAGAACATACAGTTAATTGATATTGTTGATGTTAAGCTACTGCATAACACATCATTTTCTTTCTGAACTGTTGCAAAGGGGAAGTCCCTGATAAAACCTTTCCCTAATGTGTCCCAAAAGCCAAATGATGAGACCCATCCATTTCTCTGCTTTCCATCATAGCTGGAATTCCTCAGCAGCAAGCTCATAAATACCTCACATGTTTTGGTCGGCAAAATGACATCCAATGATGAAGGCACATTAGAGTTCCTGAGGTGTGTCACAGAGACGGGAAGAAATACAACAGGTCTAGCTGAGGTAACCTGCACTACATGTTTTTCAAGTTGGCTGGGCTCCAATCACGGTCTCCACCAAACAGAGTTAGTGGGGCAGGGTGTGCCATGCGAGTGATGTGGTGACCAGTGATTTCCATCATCCTGATGTCTAAAATGGTTGTAGATCACATATGGACAGAATAGTAATAGTGAGGTTTCTGATTTTATAACAATGTTGGCTTTCTACTTTAAATACCGTTAGTGCAAATGGGAGGTAAGTCTCAGGTATTTTTACCAGAGCTTTACCTTCTGAATGAATGGTTAAAATGTCTTTATATAGATTTAGCTTTATATTTAAAATGTAATGTATAATTTACTAAGCAATTTTGTATAAAATAAAACAAAAACTCAAATGTTCAAGACAAAAAAATATAATGCTGATATTAAGGAGCAAATAAATAAGATCATAAATGTATCTGAGAAGACAGAACTTTTTGTCATAATAATTTTTCTATTAAAAATAGGCTGTGATAATGTCTTAAAATATTGAATGATTTTTCAGTGGTAACTTAACTCAAAACACATTGTAATCAACCATATTATTATAGTTGTCATTAGTGGAAATAATTACAGTATAGTAACAATTCCAAAACTGAAGTAGATCTGTACACATGTACATATAAACCAAACACTTCATAAATCACCAGATATTTTAAAGTAATGTATGTATGTAAGTGGTGGGCCACATGGTAGAATTTTGGATGGCACATAGAATACAGCTTTTAACAGATCATCTTTTCTGTAAGGGGTTGCATGTTCTCCCCCTGTCAATGGGTTTTTCCCAGTTTCCCGTCACAGTATTTAATAAGCAGATGGAAGATAAGGTTAATTGTCTACTTTATACTGACCACAGGTATGAATACGAGTGAAAAATGTTGTTAGTCACTGAATTTGGTCCTGTGATGGATTGGTACAGCCACTTTATCAAGTTGCTGGGATGTACTCTAGCATTTATTACAGTAACAATAATATTGTTCACTTCTGGGTCTCTCCTGTTATCCGCTTTCCTTTAGCAGCTTTTTAAAACACACACACACACATACATATATATACTGTAATCACAAAGAAAACATAATATCAAAAGGTATCAAGGCTGCAATGATGCTGTATTTAAATGTACAGTTAAATATACAGTTTTGTTTCTAATAGGTAACAATGTTATAACATGACTTTTCTTTGGGATAACTACAAGGAAATAAAACTATAGCAACAAAACAAAAGATTACATCAATTGGTACTGAGACTGCACTGATTTCCTACCAAACCCTGTATTGACAATCAACGCAAATAGCCAAGCTGTTCGCTTTAACATAATATTGTATCTGAATCTGAGGCAAAATCAGATAGTAAGTCGCTCTTTTCGCTCGTGTTATTAACTATTAGCTCGCTCAACAACTAATTTAGGCCAATTTAAAGGATTACAAAATGCTCACTGTCTAATACCCACGTTTGAAATGAAAACGTAAGTCATGTTAGTAACTGTCATTGTGTGTGTGGGTGTGTGTGTGGACAGTATCACCTGGTCAATTTCACCGAAACCCAGTGCCCACTGTTAGCCTGTCGTTAGCTGTGTTTGCTAACGTTAGCAGACGGGTTAACCTCAACTTCAAGTATAAAGCAGCCACTATTTGGGCTCGTGAAGTATATAAAGTACACAACAGAGTCAATTTGATTCCTTACCCCTTGTAATAGGCTTTCACCCGGACTTGGTGGGAATTTTCGCCGGGGTGGGACATAGTACTGTCCCGCAACGTCGGCATCATAAGCTCAGCCGCAGTCGGTCCAACTCACTGATACCTTCCTCCTTTCCTTCAGCTGAGTAGTTGTGTTACGCTCAGCAACACTTTGTTGCTAAAGTCCGTCGACAAGTCGAGATAATAACGACACTGGGGATGACAAAAACGAAGATTCTCGTCGCTCTGAACAACCAAAAAATACATGAGAAGTTTAGAAAAAACTTGCCAGATTCGCCAAACAACTCCCTACTGCAAAGGCCTAATAGCGGAAGAGTCCACTGTTGGAATGTTTGGGGTAGCATTCAACTTGACGTTTGGTAGAATGTACATAATACCTAATACACAAGTTCAAATGATTAACAATCACAACTTTAAATCGAATACCCTCACGCAAGGCTGTTTTTTTTTATTCAAACTGGTCAACATTCCTTTTATAAAGTATGTCGCTGGCTAATTCGTTTCGAAATTCAAACTGGTCAAAGTATGTCGCTGGCTAATTCGTTTCGACTGTACCAAGTCAATATGTTTTCGTGTATGTGCTACATTCACGTGTACACATTTGACCTCGGACATTTCAGCTGTCCCTAATATGACATGTAACAGTATACCATGTTTTTTTTCCACCTCTTTAACTAAATTCGGGTTTTTTTTAGAAACTATACTCATAAAACAACATTTTTATTTATTTTATTTAAACTGTGCCTGTTAATTTAGTTATCCTTGGGCTGTTTAATTTTTTAAAAAATGGACGTTTTGCAAAATAGACTTTAATTCTGTAATATGTTTCTATGGACTTATTAAAACGATGACAGACTACCCTGGCAGGGTAGTCTGTCATTTAAAAAATGAATAAATCGTTTTCGACCTGTATGGATAGATAAATGGATAAAGTATACTGTATGTTAGTCAGGTCATTTCTTTTTCTATAGCCCAAAGTCACAAAATATATTTAGCCTCAATAGACTTTAGTTTTTACATCGGGGCCTGGTGAATCGTATTTGTAGTCAATATTTTATTGATAAATTATTACTCAAAGTAGAGCAGAACATGTTTTACAATTATTATAGAAAAACAAATCACAGTGGGCCCCGCATCACACAATAATTGCAACATTGAACTTGTGAAGGGAGTCACGAGTCAAGGTGTCATAATAGTCATAAATATTATATGACACCATAAATATATTGATATTAACAATGCACTAAAAATAACGGAACAATCAAACATTAGCGATAACGCACGGTTGTAATATTATAACAATGTAATAATAATACGTCTAAAATTGTTTGGCGGCCAAAAAAGAGTGAAATCTACTAGGCCTTTTGAATAAATAATATAATTTGATTGAATATTATTTTCATTAAATGCTTTAAATTGAAAATGCATAAAAGCTGATGTGGGACACTCACTCCCCAGGACTGTGTAGGCAGGGAGCGGCCGCAGCAGCTGCAGAATTCCATGTGGAGGGTCCTCCTGCACTCGGAGCGGTGCTGTACCAAGGCTTTTTTAATTGGTTGTTACTGTTAGCTTTTTTTTTTTTTATCTCCATTGTATACGCATGAGCATTGACGCAACAGCAGCAATAGCAGCAGCAACAGCAGGCTCCATGACTATAACACTGTGCCGGGCTATGGTCACTTCCTGATGCCCCGTGTCCCTCTGTAGCAGACAGGTACACCGCCGATCAGAGGTGAATGGATGTGCATGAGTGATGGATGTGGTGAGCGGGGGGAGAAGCAGCGACCACCAGCCCGCTTTTGTTGGAGGGTGGACAGTCCACCTGAGGCGAGACCGCTTTTGTGCTGGGCACAGGATATATCGCGTCTCTTCAATTTTAATTAGCGAGTCTGCAGCAAAAAATAACTGATCGATAATCAGTTATATCAGTCCGTATGCTTGGTACGTGATTTACAGCGTTGGTTCCCTTACTGTAGAAAAAATATTCTATTAAGGAAATAAATAAGCCTTGTGTAAGGTAAAAAAAAAACGGTCTGTCGGCTTTCGATCATTTTCATTGGAAAATAGTGGCGTCATAAGGACATAAAACAGTTTTTGTAATAACATATTTTATCTAATATATTTAAGATATGAGGTGAAATTCTATAGAAATGTTTAACATCAGATCCAATCGATCAACAAGACATGAAATGATAGGATTCTTTCTAATGTTAAGGCATTTTTGTCATTCAGAGGTAAGACCTTCATATTTTTAAAATAATTATTCTCAAGCAATATAGCAATATGTATATAAATTAGTTAGTTAATGTAGTTAATATAAAATATAATATGCGCTGCGTATCTCCTGCAATACCTTCACGTACCACAAGGGGGTTTGCATATCCCTGCTGGGAAAAGAAATGTAAAACCTAACCATGGTGCTTTTATTTATTTTATTTTTTCTGTGAGTGTCACAGAACAACATTAAATACGTATCGATTAAACAATGGTTTAAATACTGAACCATCTTTTGCTCCACTTTGTTCTGAAACGTTGTGTTTTAACCGTCCCATTGTTAATGTATATCCCTACAGTTTTCCATTCCTAGAGGTGTGCTCTGTTTGGGAAATGGAACGGCAGAGCCCAGCAGACATGCAGGCAGTGAAGACCATAGACGCTCACACCTACACCACACCAACTACTGTCACCATGGCAACAACCAGCTGCAGCGACAGCACACTGTGCACGCAGGCACCCTTAGCTTCCCTTAGCATCCTGCCCTCAGACCAACAGGCAGTTCGGGTAAGAGGCAGTACCAGAGTAAGCTGCACAGACTGTTTTATAATTACAGCAAATAATGTTTTCATGTCACGACCAAACAGGTGATCCAGCACACCATCCACAGACCTCAGAGCATGGCAGCTCAGTACCTGCATCACATGTACGCAGCTCAGCAGCAGCACCTGATGCTGCAGACAGCAGCCCTGCAGCAGAGCCAGTACCAGCACAAACCTCAGCTGCAGAGCTTGGCCACCATTCCACAGGTCTGTGTGTGTGAGAGAGAGAGTATGAGGGTCTAAAGAATTATTTGAATGTAAGATTGTAAAAGAATTGAAACTTATTAGTATGTTTTTGCACAACACCATCACTAGGCTTCTGTTTGTCAGAGGCAGCTGTCATCTCCCTCATCCACTGACGGTATGGTTCCTCCTGCTGGTGTTTCTCAAACCTCAGTAAGTATTTACTTTTTTTTCCTCTATAATGAACCTCAACAAAAATATTAAATTCACCTCTGTGACTACACTATGACTCATCCCTCTCTGAATCAAGATCACTTTACCAGCATCTTCAGTGACAGCCCACCTGATTGGCCGCAGCCAAACGTCCAACTCCACTGCTGCAGCCACAGTATCCCAGCAGGCCATGCTGCTGGGAAACCGACCGGCCAACTGTAACCAAGCTCAGATGTATCTTCGGACTCAGATGGTACCGGTCTTTTTATTTAATGTCTCGAATGCTATGAATCTGTACGTCTATCTCTATTCCTGATTCAATGTTTTTCTCTTTTAGTTAATTCTAACTCCTGCAGCTCCAGTGGCTGCAGTTCACTCAGAGCTCCCTGCGTTCACCTCCTGCTCCACCTTGCCGACCTCCTCTGAGGTTAAAAAAAAAATCTTCCTGTACAAATGATCAATGATAAGGTGTGTAATGAATTAAACATGTTTACATATTTTCAGGTTCATAATCTGTCTCTGCATGCTCACCTGCCTGGAGCTCTAGCTGCAGCCAACAGTGTGGTCCTAAAGCCAACTCCTCAGACTCAAGTCCCCTTTTCAGCTGCTTCTGTGTCCAAGACCTCAGTCTGTGCTGTAAAGACCAACCACATGATCGATGAAACAGATCATCCTGGACCTCGGACGCTAAATACATGTGAGTCACACTAGATGTGTTTCTGTTCTGTTTCTGTTTGAGAGGAGAATTTAAAATTGCCATTTAATGTTTTACTTGTATCCTTTGTTTTTGGAAAACTTTGATCCATCCACTACAGCCCTTTCTCCAGTACATACACATACTCTGGAGAAGAAGCCGTTGAGCTGTCCATCAGGCCAACAGGTGGCGCACCACCAGCTCATCCTTCAGCAAGCCACTGCAGGTGCCCTGAACCACAAACGTCTCCATCCTATTGCCCTCAAAGTCGCCCCACAAGAACCAAACTGCCAACCTCTTTCTCTTTCAATAAAAAGACTGACCACACCCAGCACCCAGACACAGACCAACACTGACCCCCAAGTCTCCTCCGCTCCTTTGTCCTCTTCTTCTTCTCCATCTGTTACCACTGCGACTACATCTTCAGCTCAAAACTCCATCCCAGCTGCCACTGTTCAATCTCAGCCTCCTCCTCTGGTGGCTGCTCCGAAGCGACAGTCTTCAATCCTACAGGCTCAGAATCAGCCCCCACCTCCTCCACCACCCCTGGTTCTCCACAGGCTGCCTCCAAATCCTCCTGCCTCCCTTCAGAGGTTCTCCCTGCACTCTGTCCATGCATTGGCAGTGCAGACAGGGCAGAGGTTGCGGACAGAGCAAGAGCTTTCTATAGCGGAGGCCCTAAACCTGATGCCTTACCAAAACCTGCCTCCTCCTCAGACGGTGGCTGTTGACCTGAAGGTCCATTTAGTAGGACGCAGAGAGAGCTCATCAATGACTTTCAGTGAAATTCAGGCAGCGCAGGAGTCTAAGGAGAAAAGACTGAGTCCAGAAGAGACGAAGGAAGGAAGTTTGATTAGTCCACAGAAGGACAAGACCCCTGAAGCTGTCATCGTACCGTCAAAGCAAAATGGTGAAGGTAAATATAAAGGACTTTAAAAACATGGACCCACTGATTTATTTCATGAATTCATTCAGCAGTCTGAAAACCTTTTTTCTATGCTCATACAGAAAAACATTCGGCCTCCACCACGTCCAGCCAGTCGGTGATAAAAATACCACAGGTGGAGAAGTCTGCCTCCCTCACTACGATCAGCCACCACCCTCCCCCTTCATCTTCTCCTCCTCTACCTATGTCTGCTCCCCCCACTGCAGTCCGAAGTCCCCCTCAGATCACCTCTGCCCCCACCAGCCTCCCAGGAAGTCCTGACAGGATGTGCACAAGCAGTGTCCTCACACACCTGATCGAGGGCTTCGTCATCAGAGAGGGACTGGAGCCGTTCCCAGTAAGTCAGCTCAAGTCACTCATAACGGAATATTCAGCTGCTGGTAAAACACAGCTTTAGTTTGAGAGGAACAGCTGCTCTGCTGTTATGGTCACCTACATTTTTCCATCATCTCCATGAAGGTGAATTCATCCTCGCTCTCAGAGGAGCAGCAGGCTTCACTTCCAGAGCCACAGGACATTCACACCAACGGGAGTCCAGCAGCCGAGGACAGCCCCGTGGATGCTGACCTGTCGGAATCTTCAGACTCCGAGATGGAAAACGGTGGTCCACCAGCAGAGGGTGAGGACCGACTGTGTGTGTGTGTGTGTGTGTGTCAGAGAGAGTGTGAGAGGGATGAACTCTCAGTTGTGATGTTTCAGAGCTGGGAGACGAAGCAGAAGCAGCATTACTGCAGTGTGAATACTGTGGAGGCAGAGGTTACGCCCAGACGTTCCTGCGCTCACAACGCTTCTGTTCCATGACATGTGTCAGAAGGTGAATTCATTAAACACGCATTGACAACTTCGAATTAACAACCAAACAGTAGAATTAAAGTTTCAGTTTTGCTCCAAGCATGCTGATCCAATGCTTGTTTTTGGACTATTTCAAATACACAATCAAGACAATTTACCAGTCCAGACGTACAAACACTGACCAACTGCAAATATCAAAGTCTTATAGATAGCTTACTTCCATTGACTCTCTCTGTCAGGTTCAACGTGAGCTGCACCAAGCGTGTCACCAGACTAAGAGCAGGCCGCTGGAGCAGCAGACCACTGGGGCGGAGAGGACGACCACCAAGCAGAATGAATGTAGCCTTTCTGAGACGGGTGAGTTTGCTTCAATGACCTGAGAAATACTGTGGTTTACGCAAGATTAGTGGTGTGTTAAATGGAAACACATGAATGTAAAAAAAATAGATGTTTAAAAGTATTATGGTTCGTCTAAAATTAATTGAGATTGTGTCAAGGAACTTGACAAAACCAGATACTCAGGACCACAGATGATGCTGTCTTCTTGTTTCCTAGGCTCAGGGCTCCTACCCTCCTGTGAGGAGCCAGCAGTGTTCAGAGAGAGATGAAGAACTGCAGGAGGTGCAGGAAGAGGAAGAGCAGGAAGATGAGCATCCTGCTCCAATGAAAACCAGACTCCAGAAGTTGACTGAGAGGGAGCAGGAGAGGGAGAGTGAGCGGGTGATGCCAGAGACAATCAGTGTTTCTGATGGAGAGGACGATGACGGTCTTCCTTCACAGTGGAATGTGGAACAAGTGTTTTCCTACATCTACTCCTTGCCTGGTAATAAAACCAACGTCAATTGCAGAATGGGCCACATTGTGGTTGAGTGATTTGAGCTGCTGCCTTACAAAAAGATGATCCCTGGTTCAGTAACCCGTGGTAACTGATGTTCTTTCTGTGTGGGGTTTGCATGTTGTTCCAAGTTCCCTGGTTTTTCTCACAGTCAAAAACCTGCAGGATTAAGTTCAGTGATTTGGGATGAATTTGCATTTTATTATTTCCACAGCTTCATTCTGGGTTCTTCTTTTTATTCCACTAGGTGGTTCTGTTGTTGCCGAGGAGTTTCGTTCTCAGGAAATCGATGGCCAGGCTCTACTGCTCCTCACGGAGGATCATCTGGTCAGCACCATGAACCTTAAACTGGGACCTGCTCTCAAACTCTGTGCCCAAATACAGTCTCTGAAAGATGAATAAAAAAAGAAAGAGTCTGAGAGAATCTTCTTGCCCTGGGATTATCCACTCACCAACCCAGATCGGGATAATCTTGATAACACTGCCGGGGAATTCTCCCCTGAGTGAGAACACCAGTGTTTCCATCAGACCGGTGAGACAAAGTCCAGTCAGTCGAGCAGCTGATATGAACTCAAACTGAAGCATCTACCCTCGATTACCTCTACTATACATTTGTTTGGAATGGTTTAAAATGCTATTTGTATTGTTTATAATAAAATACATCAAGGACGTTGTACAATATGAAAGTTTACAAAACAGATGTTGTCTACTTATTATTTGGGGTTGTAATTATTATAAAAGAAAACGTTGTTATTATTGCCACCATTGAAATATAAATTAAATTGTAAAAACACCTTATTGTCAACTTTTTTTACACCTTGTACCTTCCCTTCAATTATTTTGCTCTCACAGTTAGTTAGTTCACAAAGTCGTCAGACTGTACAAAGACTGTACAAAGCCCTAAAACCGGGACTTAAATTAAATTCTGAAACCACAAAAACACAAAGTTAGAGTGCTGCTGTATTTAACAGTTACTTACCTAAAGGCACTCTCCCAGGTACCACTAGAGGGAGCCCAAGTTTCAACACAGCCTTTACGTACATATATAGGTACGTCCGATTTAATCTTAACTACTCGTTTACTTCCGTGTTGCATGCCTGTTAAATAAAATAACTAATAAAGAGCAGTGATGAGTTCAGCGACGGTTTCCAGGCCATTGTCAGTTTATCAGACAATAACAAGCAGTTATTTGTGTTAAACGGAATTGTCTTCGTGGCCGCGACGTTTGCACTGTTACCCGTTTGTTGTTTTCTTCTTACTGTTTGGTTTATGGGGGACAAGTGCAACACCGCCCCCAAGACTTCTGGTGGTATAACACACGTAGTGAACGCTATGCTTAGTGTTATACAGGCTTAAGGGGATCATTATTATTATTATTAATGATAATTATCATAAATTATTAAGGAAGAATACTTGGGTTTTAAAGATATGTGTATCAAGCAAACGTACAATGCGTTCATTTTTTTATTTTAAACACATTTTCTTTACATATTTAGCTTAGGATACAAATAAAGAGAGCAACGACACACTACATTTGGTTATAACTCTGTTTATTTGACACAAATCTAGACAGTACATTTGTACAGCTCTTTGTTGCCCACTTTAAAACATTAAAATGTATTTTTAGACACTGCTAAAATGATTTAAGTGCAAATGAATATATTTTTGCAAAATACAACTGACTAGGTCATATACAGTACATTCTAGGCTATACATGAGGAATGTGTTGCCTGGATGAGATACGCAGCGTTGGAATGTATCAAGTGCACTGGGATGGTGTGAATGGAAACAACAGTTGCATTTGAAACAGAGCTTTTCCATGCACCTTGGGTGGTTCAAGAGACGACTTTGTAAAACATGTTAAGACTTTGAGCGTTATCATTGTGACAGCAATGACATTAGCTTTGTAGAGGATGATCGGTTGCAGAGGCAGTAAGTGATTATTTTACAGGCACTGCATAGATGATCTACATTCTCTGAGCTGAATTTTCCACAGGACCATAAACTGTGATTAAAGCAAGGGATCACTTTAGGTATACAAGTGTGGACATGGTGCGTCAGTGAGCTAAAGCTAAAACACACAAACAACACTGTTATTTCTTCCAGGATTGCTTAAACCTGAAATAAATAATACGTTTTAAATTCTTCAAATTATTAACCAGAAAATGTTAATTTAGAAAACAATGCACCTAAAACCATACTTAAAGGTACAATGAGTAAGATTCAATGGCATCTAGTTCTGAAGTTAGATATAGCAGTGAAATATCGCTGACCAAAACACTAGTTATCAGGGGGGGAAAAAAAAAGACTAGATTTATACGTATATATATTTATCAGAAGAGCACGGTTCTCTAATAGTTTCCATAAAAAAGGTCTTATCAAATCGAAAAATTACTCATTTTGGCACAATCACAACAGAAAAAAAGTAATTTTTTTAGAGGAGTCACACTCATAAAAACTCCATTGTTTAAATTGATTAGCGTGTAATACAAATGGAACCACAAAAATGTGTTTCCTAATCTTTCACATTGAACCTTAAAAAGTTGGTCATTATTACTAAAGTAGATGAGAAAATCACATCCGCAATGCATATAATGGAATAATTCAACATCCCTGTATTTATTTAATGCAAACCTGACACAATTAGCCGTTTTTCTTTCTTAAAAAACCTTCAAATTGAGGAACGAGGACTTTTAAAGCTCTAGAAATTTCAGATATAATAACGTTAGGTTGAAAAAAAAAGATACTCTAAGTTAGAAAACCATTACAGCTGAAAATTACAGTACATGAATTTATAAAATTATAAATAAATGTATAAAAAAACAAAAATGGAGGAACAGGTTCATTGTTGGTTCTCTGTGCTTCGTGCTGGTTCTCTTTAGTGTGACATAGAGGATGGAACATTTGTTCTAAATGGAAACAGCAGCTGCAGCGTGGCTCAGGATGACGCTCGTTGATTTAGTCTCCGCGCAGCGCACATGCAGAGAGGATAGTTGCTGGAGGATATTTGAGAAATAAAATGTCATTGTTAGACCTGGGCTCAGCTCAGGGTGTACTGCCAGAGCTCGGCCGGTCCTTCTCTGCAGATATGGACTTGACCAGCTCCTCCACCCAGCGAACCTCGGAAGCCACCTGCTCGGCCAGGACCTCGTAGCGGTTTTCCAGGCGCCCAAACTTGCGCTTGAGGATGTTGGCGGCCTGCATGGTGACCCGTGTGTCCTCCTGGCATTTCTTGCGCTGGGCCTGAGAGCGCTGGAGCTCTTGTCGGATGTGGCTCAGGTCACTGGAGATGCTCTGGTTTTCCTCCTTGTACCAGCCCTCCTTCTCCTCATAGATAGACAGTAGCGCTGCCACATCCTCTTGACAGGATCGCTGATTGCGCTCCAGCTCCTTTAGGCCTTCCTCTGCTGAAGCGATTTCCTCCAGCACTTGAGAGAAACGCTCAAAGTTGACATACGTGTTGTTGGGTGGCATGCTGGAGTGGGACTTGATGGTGTACTCCTTAAGACGAGTGGTCTTCAGGCGTCGACGCTCAGGCTTGTGGTCCCTCTCCTCTGGACGCACATTTCGTCTCTTAATCACCTGAGATGGAAAAAAAATTAGCGTGAGAACAAAGGCCAAGAACGGCAGTTTTTTTACCTTTTAAAATGTTTTTCACTGTTGAGCAATGAGTAAATCAAGCTGTGAAAACTGATAAAAAGCTGAAATAAAACATCAACCTTGATCCAAGGATGTCCAAGGCTGTCATCAATTGTCATTCTTTTCCTGAGGACAAACAGAATGAAATGTTTAGATGTTGGTTTGTTTCATTCTCTTCCATCTTTAAACACAAACTTCTCCTTACTTTGGATCCTTCACCAACAGACGCCGTATGAAGTCTTTAGCCAGCTCACTGGTGTTACTGAAATACTCCTCATCAAAGTCATAGTTGACGGCTGAGATGTTGGTCAGGGTCTCCTGCTTGGTCTCACCCAGAAATGGTGAAGCACCACTCAACCTGAAAGAGACAAATATTTTGTTTAGGACCAGAGCTTTTCAGCCTAACAGCTCACACATGAAAAGTTCTGTCAGCCGTAGAGAAAATATGGATGCAAAGGATTTAAGAAATATCCGTCTCTACAAACGACAACAGACAAAGTCAGGATGTGAACCATTACTCACAAAATGTATGTGATGACTCCAATGCTCCTGCAGAGAAAAGAGGATCCAAACATGAGTGGAAACTGTCACACCCATCAGTAAAAAGCTTCAGGAAAAAAAGCATCTCCATGTCTTACCACATGTCTGCCTCCAGTCCAAGTGGCTCATAGTTTACTATTTCTGGTGCTGTAAAACACAGAGGAATGAAAACATAGATTCAAACCAGATGTTAAGATCTAAAGCGCACATAACCCACTTGCTAGCGTAGGCACAAACCAGCAAAAAAGAAAAAAAAGGGAGTGAGGGATTTTCAAAATGGAATGTTTGATCTGTGTGAATGAGATGAAAGAGAAGCTCACCAACAAACTCGGGGGTTCCAAAGATGTTCTTGAACTCATTTCCTGCTTTGATCTGATGAGCAATTCCAAAGTCAATCAGTTTAATCCTGGGGTTTGGGACGTTCTTGTCCAGCAGCATGATATTTTCAGGCTGGAAGAAAACAGTTACAGAATAAACATGTGTTTAAAGTGAATACATTCAACAAACGCAGAAGTATAGTTTGTCTCACTGTTCTAGAAATATACAGAATCTTTTCTTTGATATTTAGGATGTTGATTAGTTGTGACTGAGCGTGATTAATGATGACTAATGATTAATAACAATCATGGTTAATTATGAGGTATTATTATTAATTATGATTAATTGCAAATAATCTACTGCTGTTCTTTGAATAAGCAGATCAAAAATATAATCGTTTGGCAACATTAAATGATACTTACAGGTAAAAGTGTCCCTATGTTAGCATTAGCAAAGTAGCCTCGAGATGGTATATCAAAGTGTTTTTACCTGGTCATTAACTTTGAATTTTTAACCTATGGTGACTCTGACACAGGGAACTGTAGTTAGGGTAACTGTTATGTTTAATGCACTCCTACAGTAAACATTCATCCACCCTGTCATTTCTGAGTCATTGCACTGACAATCCTTATTACACACACTGCTGACCTTGAGGTCAAAGTGGGCGATGTGTTTGGAGTGCAGATACTGAACTCCATCCAGGATCTGTTTGAGGAACTGGGTGGCCTCCTCCTCCGTCAGAGACTCCTTCTCAGCCAGGAAGTCAAACAGTTCTCCACCAGAAACCAGTTCAAGGATCAGGATCACGTCTGTTTTATTTTCAAAGATGTCGTGCAGGGTGATGATGTTGCTGTGCTGGATCTCTCGCAGGATGTTGACCTCCCGCTCGATCTCCTCGCGGCTCACCCCCCGCCGGCTGGACGACAGGCGGCGCTTCTTTATGAACTTGGCAGCATACTCGATGCCTGTGCTCTTCTCTTTACATTTGCGAACAATGGCAAACTGTCCACTGTAGCATGACAAGCACAACACGTATAGGGTTACAATATAGTAAAGTTATTAATATTTAAATAAGTAGGCAAAAGATTCAAGAAACTAATTATTAAACTACTTCAAATGATGTCACAGTCGATTCAGAACTTAAAGTGTCTCCGTTATCTCTCGTTTGTACGCACAAAACTAATGGTCTTAAATAACTGAGTGTGCTTTACTGTACCTGCCCAGCTCCTCTCCCATCTCATAATACAACTCGACATCTTCTTGCCTGAATCCAGCCATGGTGTGATGAAGCAATGCCTTTAGATTCACTGCAGTGAAAAGGAAAAAAATGTAGTAGCACCAGCCAGTGTGAAGTTAAGGTAGTGACATCACTGTAACCCAAACAGTACTACGTACTCAGATCTGGTAGTGGATAGTTACTTTCAGAAAACCCTCAGTGATTTGAAGTACCAGCTCTGACTATGTGCTGTTGTCAGGTTTATGCAATCATAAAGCTTTTTTGTCTCTTCTGGGTTTTTGCAAAAGGTTTCCTTACATCTCACACTATGCTATGACTCATTTGATATATTTTAGGATTGTTAATGCCTGTGGTTGTGTCGTTGTCAGTCACTTGTCTGTCCCAGTCATCAGTGCTTTAGGGAATTTCAAGTGCACGATCAAATAGAGGAATTATAGTTGCAGACAGCATCAAACCTGTCAACCTGCATCTGACACTGACAATGTCTGACAGCCACTGCTAATCCTTCTGCTGTACAGTATCACAATGGTGTAATCCACAGTACACTGTAGTATTTAGATACTATTAAAT
This sequence comes from Cynoglossus semilaevis, assembly GCF_000523025.1. Classification (NCBI taxonomy): domain Eukaryota; kingdom Metazoa; phylum Chordata; class Actinopteri; order Pleuronectiformes; family Cynoglossidae; genus Cynoglossus; species Cynoglossus semilaevis. The sequence continues at coordinate 9,588,848 of NC_024326.1, forward strand.
CCCTATCAGTCAAAGGCAGAAACGCCAGGTGTTTTGCACGTCCAGATCAACTTAATACCTGGCTCACTTTGCTCCTTATTTGGCCTGAATCGCCACAGCTGGAGTTTTAACTGAGTGACGTCAGAGCTTTGCTGCATACCAGTCCTACTGACATCATCCGCTGCCTTCACCGTCTGTCCACCACGGACTGTGTTAAAGGGCTAGGGATTATTTGTCCCACACACTATACGTATCGTGTATAAACACCTATAATCTGTATGTTTGTGTCTATGTAATCTATGTGAAACTTCAGCCAAAGTGAATCGTCACGTCGTAAAGCAGCGTAAAGCAGCGTAAAGCAGCGACTCCGGCAAAGACATTTGCCTAAGTCGAACATCGTCAGTAAACGCACCATAGGTATGCGTCGTTACAACAAACACTTGAGAAACATGCGGCTCCCGATGTTAACAAGAACTTATTAAAAGCTTACCAAGAAAAACGCTTTCAGGAGGATAAAAAAAATCAACTGCGTCGAAAAGAGTCGCGCAGCAGCGGAAGATTAGCGGCTGCCGCTGTTTGAAAAATAGCGAACGCCGCAAATATCGACAATAGAACACTAACATCTGTGAACAATATAAGTACTTAACCAAATCACGAAGAAACTTTAAACTTACCATTCAGTTGTCTACGAGAGCTGCATGCCTTAGTGAAGAGTGAGAAAACTGAACAAGGTCAAATAGTGAAATACAGAACTTCCTGTTTGATCCTTCAAAATAAAACAGTTCCTGTGCGACATAATTATTAATGAAACTAAACGACCTAAAATACTTTATTCACCCCTTCTTACACATAGTTCTAAAATCATTTCAATTTTTATAAATGTAAATTAAATATGAAATAAGTTTTCTAAAATTCTACGCACTACTATGTATATTTAAAGTGCATTTACTTTGCGGCTAACACAATTCTACGCAATGTACATTTAAAGTGCATTTACTTTGCGGCTAACAATTTGACTGACTTAAGTTTAAACCAATCAGTGACGTGTTTACAGCGTTGCAAGGAAAATAGCCAATGAGAGCATATTTTATGATAAAAGTGGGCGTATGTTCTGTAAACAGCTGGTGAGGTTTAGAAAGGGATACTGAACGGAGAGCTGCTGGATGTGGGAAACAACAAGGAGCTAGGCATCATGAGAGTCCCCGGAACGCTGCTCTGGGCCGCATTTCTAGTCCAAAAGGTGAGAGAGTCCGCCTTCACTTGACCGGAAACTGTCCAGTGAGCCATTGATGTCGCGTAACGGCGACGAGCTGACATCTATGTTTGTTTTCCTGACGGTTTTACAGCATGTTCCGGCAGGGGTAGCTCGAATGCTATTAGTGTTAGCCTGCAGGGACATTTGCGGGCCCAGGTGGAAACAGACTCATCAAATCTCTTACATTCAGATGGAACGCAAAAAGCAGAGTGACCACGGCTCCTAAGATCAGCTTTGTTTATATCAGTCAGCTGGCTGCTTTGGGAGTCATAACAGATAGCTAACAGTTTGCTGCAATCACAACAGCATTGCAGAGTATAAATGTTCACCTGCTATTGTTATTGTCTTTAATTTAAATATTTGAACCGGCTCTTCGATGACCTGCGTGGGTAAAATATTTATATTTGTTATTTATAACGTTAGCAACAGGCTTGTATGTTGTAAACTGTTAACAGACAAACTTTAACTTTCTATATTCCAAGCACTGTGTATTTTGAACAGTTCTAAAATAAAACAACAATAAAATGATGCACAACACGAGAACTAATACTGAGATTTAATGATCAGAACAAGTTAGTGCATGCATTTTAAAGAGCTCAGCTATGTACCATTTTCAACTTATTTAACTTTCCATATACAATGGCAGACGTTCAGCCAAGATTTTTTTTCACGACTACTGCAACTAAGAACAAAGAATACACATCCTAGAAAAAAACAAAGTGAGACCACAGCCTGTGAGGCTGAGTAAAAAGGTTATAAACTGTTGATACATTGAACAGCTATGAAGCTGTCAATTCTTATGAGAGAATAGTCATAAGTATGTCCACTTTAAGACCATGACTTGAATCAGAGAAGCTGAAATAAAACCCACTCAAACACATTTTGTGGCAAAGTGGTAAACAGAAGCCTTGCCGTTTGCTGACTAATTGAGCTTCTGAGTCAATTCTGAACACACAGTGCAGAGGATGGCTATGAAAACACTATAATTTTAAGTTCAGCTGTGGTTTTCTTCTCCTCTCTGACTCCAAGTCAGGAGTTAAATCTCAGTGAGCCTGTATTTTCACAGAGCTTCATGGCTCGGTCTTTCTAACAAACCATGGTGTGATCAAGGTTCGCTGCTGAAAGCCTGACGGTCGAGTGATGACGTCAAAGATGTCAATCATGGTATATAATGGTATGGTTGATGTGATTTGTGGATCTGTAAATAAAAGAAACAAGTCAGTGAACTGTCTGTGGAGGATTCTGTCATTTTGGTTGTTGAAAATGAACCTGGATGACTAAGAACCTTCACAGACATGTTTGTTTATTCTTTTTCTTTTAACACATTTAAGAAATACCTGCTTCTCTGACAAGAGTCTGTCTAATCTGTCAGCATGACCTAATAAAATATGTAGTAATATTATCTTACCATCCATTATTAATGTAGCATGAAGAAGTAGTCATTTTAGGATCTGCATTAATATTTAAAGTCATCTTTACTGTCATGTTTGCTAAAAGTACAATCCATAAACTGGATCAAATCTACCCAGCAGTATTACTAACATATGAAGCACGACTAAATGAAAACATTTAAAGTCAGAGCTGCAGAACCAGTGTTGAAGATTTTTTTTTTACAGCAGTGCAGTGATGCAGTGTTGAAGTTTTTTTTTTTTACAGCAGTGCAGTGATGCTGTTGCTGCAACAAAGAAGATCTGCTGTCTGTGGACAGGAGTCTCCACTCTGACCATAAAGACAGCTGCCTGTTAGAAAGTGCAAGGTTGCATCAGGACATGTGTCCAACAATTAAATTGCCAACAATACAATGCAGATAATGTTACTGTCAATCCCTGAAAAAGAGAACAGAGAACAAATCTCTTTTCCTAACTGTGTGAAGTTCCCTGGTTGTAAAACCTCCTGCGGCAGAGAGTGTTCCTTGGCGTCAGAGCCCAACAGGCTTGAAACACGGTCCGTACCATGCGCACCGACAGCAATGCTAACATGATCTTTATGTTTTGACAGGTAGTGGGAGAGTACGGCATGGCCCATTTCAGCAACAAGGGCAGCAGCAAAGGAAAGGATTACTGTATTTTCTTCAACTCCCAGTGGGCACCTCTACCTCAGGACCTCAACAAGGCAGTAAGTCGTTAGTAAACAAGTCTCAAGTCCCAACTGGTCATACAGATTATGGCAGTGGTTCTCAAATGATGGTCTATTGTCCCCATGTTGCCCACCGGCCTCTCTTCATTGTCTTTATCACGTAGTCACGTCTCCAGATCTACGACCTGACAACCTCGATGCTGTGCTCAACTTCTGAGGTCCCAGAAGGAGGCTTTCCCAATCGCATCCCCATGGTGATGCGGGGAAACTGCACTTTCTACGAAAAGGTCCGACTGGCACAAATTCACGGCGCCAAGGGTCTACTGATAGTCAGCAAGGACCGACTGGTGAACTGAACATAACTTTCCACTCATAAACGTTGTTGTACTGCTGTAGTACTTTGACTCGAAGAGAAGTAACTGGAGTGTATCTCTTTGATTCCAGACACCACCAGCAGGAAACAAAACTCAATACGAGGAGATTGACATCCCTGTGGCTTTACTCAGCTATGCTGACATGCTGGACATAAGCAAAGTAAGAAGGTTTAATGTTTTAAATACTCACATTTAATCAAGAAAATGCAGATTATTAAAAGCTGTGTGTGATGAAGTTTTAAGGTGTGAATTTTGATGATTTTGGTCACAGTCCCAGATATGATGCCCTGTCTTTTTCTCACAGACTTTTGGTCAAGGCAGGCTGGTTGCCATGTACGCTCCTAATGAGCCAGTGGTGGACTACAACATGGTGATCATCTTCCTGATGGCAGTGGGCACCGTAGCTGTTGGAGGACACTGGGCCGGCAGCAAAGACAGAAAGAAGTGAGAACTGGATACTGAAACCTGGACTCACTCATTAGTGGACATTTTTTGGTTGTGATGGCAGGACTGAACTGATACTGAAATCTGGACTCACTCATTAGTGGACATTTTTGAACACTCAAAACCTCTGTGCAGTGGTTATAGTGTTGATGTTGTTATATATATATATATATTCCCAAAAGAAACAAGGAAGACAAGGTGAGGTTTTTTTTTTTCATCCATTCCAGACACACGTCTGAACCTGCTGAATTGACTTTAGTGAAAAAAGAAATACCCAGTTTTTCCATCAACTTGCACATAAATTATCACAAGCCTTTGTGGCAAAACTTACATTTTACAACTTCAGACATTGCTTAATAATTAATGAGTGAGGATGAAGTGAGAATAGGAGGGAAGTGCCATAGGTACCAGCAGGCAATTCCCCCTTTTTTGATGACATGTAGAGACAGATCAGGTGATCAATGGAAAAGTCATGGAGGAATGTTGTTTTGAACATTTACTGTAGCTGTACTGTAACACTGACTCCTGTTTGTCCTCCTGCAGACGCTACATGAAGCACAAGCGGGACGACAGCGCGGAGAAGCAGGACGAGGAGACAGTGGACGTCACCCCCATCATGATCTGCGTGTTTGTGGTCATGTGCTGCAGCATGCTGGTGCTTCTCTACTTCTTCTACGACCACCTGGGTACAAAGTCACCACAACACCCTGCTTCTCATTTAGATATAAAAGAATTAGGTCACTGCAGCCAAGTCAGCTGTGCCACCTGCAAAAGGTTTAAACTATTTTTAGAGAACTGAGCACAGAAATATGTCAAAGCACTCATGCTTTTTATTCACCTGGAGACCAACTAGTTAGAAACACCAGTACTGAACTGGAGAAACACAAATGTTGTCTTTTTGAGATGGTTACAAAGGGCCTGTGTCAGATCATACAGATGAAAACCTACAATATCATTAACAAAACACATTCACCAATTTCCTTTTTTTAAAAAAGTCAATAAAATGTATTTACTCACTTATCCTTAATATTTGTCACTCTTCAGCCATTTGGGTGATTGGCATCTTCTGCCTGGCATCTTCTGTCGGCCTCTACAGCTGTCTGTGGCCGTTCGTCAGGAGAATTCCCTTCTGCAAGTGCAGGTGAGACGCATGAACAGTTGGTTGAAGGAGCTAGAGGGTTGTTTTTATTGAATTGATTTATTGTATTAATGGTTGGACATGTTGTGATCACAGGATCCCGGAGAACAACCTGCCGTATTTACACAAGCGGCCACAGGTCCGCATGTTGCTGCTGTCAGCTCTGTGCATCGGGGTCAGCATCACCTGGATGGTGTTTCGAAATGAAGACCAGTAAGTGAGAGAGATCCCACACCTGATGCTACGGCTCCGTCCTCTCAGTCATCAGTGGTTCCCTCCTGCTACTGCGGGCACATTACAAAACTCAGTCCTTAGTCAAAAAAAAAAAAACAAAGTAATAATAATCAGCTCTCTGTCAACGTCAGCCTGTAAAAACAACAACATACTTTTGTATCTGTAATACATTCGATGGTTCAGACTGTCGTCCGACTGCAGCTGTTCTCCACTGCAGGTGCCGTTGAGTCAGGTCCTGTTATGTAGTGATGACTTCGCAGCGTCTGTGCATAAAAATCCTGTTGGAGAAAATGATGACGGCAATGTCGGCTGACTCATACGTGTGTGTGTGTGCGTCTTGTTTCGCAGGTGGGCGTGGGCGTTACAGGACGCCCTGGGGATCGCCTTCTGCCTCTACATGCTCAAGACCGTCCGACTGCCTACATTCAAGGTGCACTAATACCGTCATGATTCACCCTCATCAGATTGACTGGAGACGTCTGGTTTCTGGGAAGCCGTGAACTGACGTTGTTCTCTCTCCCTCTGCAGGCGTGCACTTTACTGCTGTCATTCCTGTTTGTCTACGACGTGTTCTTTGTATTTGTTACTCCCTTGTTTACAAAGGTATGTCCCTGACTTGTCCTCTCAGACTTGTCGACCGTCTGTGTAACAGCGTCAGTGATTCGTGCTCTTCTCTCCACAGAGTGGGGAAAGTATAATGGTGGAAGTAGCGGCTGGTCCCTCTGACTCATCCACACATGAAAAGGTGAGCTGGTTTTCAAGTTCCATGCGTCAGATACCTGATGCCTAAACACAGGGTCTCCTCAGGCTCTCACATCATCCAGGAGAGTGATTGACAGCTGCAGTGATGCTCTTGTTTTCCTCCAGCTTCCCATGGTGCTCAAAGTGCCGAGGTTGAACTTCTCCCCACTGGCTCTGTGTGACCGGCCCTTCTCCCTCCTGGGCTTTGGTGACGTCTTAGTACCAGGTAATGAAACACATCAGCACCAGACACTGGACCTGCTCAAAAGTCATCGTTCATTATTAGATACTATTGATTGTACCAAGTACTGTTTAATGGCCGAGTGATGGAACGTTGCTCTCTGTCGACAGGTTTGCTGGTGGCCTATTGTCACAGGTTTGACATTTTGACACAGTCCTCCAGGATCTACTTTGTGGCCTGTACAATTGGTAAGGACTGGACTGTGTTCTTTAAACTGTGTTCATACCTTCCCTGTTATACATACAGTCTGTATGTATAAGGAACCACAACAAATACATAGACTTGTTACAGTTATTAAGTTTGTGTGCATAGAGTTAGAAACATCTAATAAGGTTTTAATACATGTTAGAATTAATAAAAATCTAATGATTTATTAATTCTAATGATTTCTGCCTGGACACCAGTTAATTTGGGAATTTCTTTTTTTTTTTTTTTGACACCAGGTAATTTGGGAATTTTTTTTTTGTCCTGCAGCTTATGGCATCGGCCTGCTGATCACCTTTGTGGCCCTGGCTGTGATGCAGATGGGTCAACCTGCCTTGCTCTACCTAGTGCCGTGCACTCTGCTCACCAGCCTTAGTGTGGCGCTGTGGCGCAGGGAGCTGCCCCAGTTCTGGACTGGGAGTGGATTTGTGGTGAATACCAGTTTGATATGACTGCCTACTGCGGAAGGACACAAAGACTTTAAAAAGACGACAAAAGAAAACAAATGAGAAAAGAAACAACAAATCTAGTGTTTGATAAGATTGAGAGTAAAGTGAATTTAAAGTTGAGTAAACCTAAAATAATTCAGTTCTCTTTAAACGGCTCTTTCTGTTTTACCGCCTCCCTGCTTTTACTGTGGCTGTGTGACGGTCTGCTGCAGACGGACGTCACTGCAGGTGCTCTGTCTCTGGGCTGCTCTCTGTTCTTTAACCATTAAACTGCTTGTCACTTCTGTTTGTCCTGAGGACACGACTGTTATTAACCTGCTGGAACTGCAGTCACTAGTCGTGCCAGGTGCTTTGTTCTGTCTGAAACAGTATATGGCCAACATAGGGTTCCCGTCTCTCCTGATGGGCCTTCACGCTTCCTATTGTTTTTTCACTGGGGTATGAAAATGAGGGTCTGTGATCGTTCCGTCTGCCTCCAGGAATACCTCTGACAACAATAAGGCTCATTTCATTTCTCTAAAAGGTTTTACTGAATCAAAGTCAAACTAAAGTTGTCTGGAACCAGGTTCCAATTGTTTGTTTTTTTTAAACCAGAGGGCAGGGATTCGATGCCCATGTATAGATGCCTATGAAACCTATGCTTAGGTTTCAGGTTGACAAAACCTTGTGACAGATTTGTAGTGGCAAAAGATGGCTGTATATACTGTATACAGCCTGTATATATATATATATACATTTATATATTTACCAGCCAGGCCAAGTGGAAGAATTGGTTAGTGCTCTTGCCTTACAGAGAAAAAGACAGTCACAGGTTTGATCCTGGATGGCTCCACTTCTCCCACCATGTGGCACAACCTTCATTCAATTTACATTTTTTTATTCATCTGGGCTGCCCTCTTGTGGTTGGGAATAATTTACTTGGCCTATGTTGTGGACAGAGGGAATTCTGTAAAACCTTTTTGTATTTTATTAAACCAAATATTCTGTATTTGTGATTGATTTCAAATAAGAATTATTCAAGTCATCTCATCTCATTTTTCTCTTGGTCTCCTGCAGCTTGCCATAGCGCTCACACCCATCAACTGCACACAAGTTCCAGCACCACAGACAGACGGCCCCTCCACTAAGGTGGAGCCAGAGATGAAACCCAGCACTGAGAGTGAAGCGCAGCCTGAGGATCCACCTCTGGAAACACCTCCACCTGATAGAAACCAGGACAAATCTGACTGAGGGGACGTTTTCTTTTTTTTTTTTTTAATCTACATTTTGTCTCAGTCCTTACGCATCTCAAGTAAGGACATTATTTTTTTTGCACTTGATGTAAAGGTACGGCAGACTAGATCTGGATACTGAATCCTGCAGAGCAGCTCCAGCACCTAAACAGGCACACGATACAGTCTGTGACACAAGGGTGGACGTTCATTTACACAACTGTCCAGTTTTGTTTAGTATTCTACGTCACAGCTGTGTCGTGTTTGTACGTCTCATTCATCACAAATTGTATTTATCTGTTCATGTTTTGGATCAGGGTTTGTGAGTGCAAACAGTGACTTTATAGAGAGCAACTTAAACATTTTTTTCTACATGTATACAGACAGTATATAGGTTTGGCTCCATCTACCTTAAACACGCTTATTGTAAATAAAGTCCAAACCAGATCTGCCGGCTCCATCTACCTTAAACACGCTTGTAAATAAAGTCCAAACCAGATCTGCATTAAACTGCTGATTGTTAGAAAAAAAAAAAGCTGGGTTTTTAAAAGTGTATTTTCATTTTCAAAAACGCCAGCACTCCAGCTACATTTGTACAAAAAAAAAAAATCTAATTTCTATGACGTCATTTATCAGGAAAACAAATTAGTTTTTTTCTGAGCTTGAGACCACCTCTGCCCAAAAAAAGGAATGAATAATTTGCCTGAAAATACTAATAAGTCATGACACTAGCTTGTTCATTTACAGCACTACACTGGAAAGAGCGTCAAACTTTCCATCTTTGAATGATTTGTAAAAAGATATTTGGTTGGTGTAGATGGATGCACATGGAAAAAAAAAACTTGACAGTGAAAATGGAAACTTAAGATGTGTGGGAACATTTAAAGCACATGTTTTAAGTCAACTGGTGTTGAATTACGTTCAATTTCAGAGAGTCTGTTCAGACCTACTGTAAACATCTGTCCTTAAAGATCAGAATTTTCTGAAGGGAGATCATTTAGACATTTCCTGTGAGTAATAGTAAACACTTGTAGCTTGTAGTTTTCCCTCAACTGTGCAGAGGAACCCCAAAGAGGCTCAGTCGTTCAGTGTCCTGCTACAACACTGTTGCTTTTTTACAATAACTATCTTAAAAAGACTTAGAATTACTAACTTGAAATAAGGAGAAACACATCCAGGTCACGTCAGCCAGGACCAGCGTTGAGATGACGTTCAGGCTGTTGCTCTGTAGGTCTTGGGGGTCAAACCTCTGTTTTGTGAACGACACACACCGATGTAAAAATTGCACTGTTAAAGCTTTACAGTTTTCATCTGAAACTCCACTCTTAAAGCACAGACTCACCTTTAAAATCCAGGTTTGGAGGCAGTGGGGCCTTCAGGTTTGAGTCCACCAGCTGCCAAGTTACCACTGAGGTGCTCTGAGTAAGGCACCCTCCACACACACTGCTCCCTGGGCGCTTAAAGCTGCCCACTGTTCACTTTGGTGATGGGTTAAAAGCAGAGGTCACATTTGGTGGTGTGCTGTGTCACAATGACGAGTCGTTCACTTTCCTTTTCCTTAAATGTTTTGGTCACATCTTTGTCTCGTCACCTCCTGATCCAACTCATCTGCTCAGACTTAACCAGCAGATCTGAATTATTTTATTTTCTATACTTCATTTGTCAACTGAGAACATGTTTTGGTCATTTTATTTAATTTTTTTAAAAATATTTTTTGCATGCTTGTATTTTAATTTTTGATATGTAAAGTTTTATTTTTGTATTTCTGGTGCCACACCATTGTCTGGTGTTGGAGTTGAACATAACACATACCAACTGATGATGTGCTGCATCCAAGAATGACTAGTGAACAGGGAGTGATGAGTGTTTGTACCAAATATTGTTGTTTTACTGATGTTGACACAAAGTGTCATAATGTAAACCGTAAACCACAGCATCAGTACACATGCAGCCGTACACCTGACTTTAAACAGCTGTGAAGACTGACGTTATTCATTAGACCTGTTTTAAAAGAAAAAAAAGGTCGGTTTCTGTAGTTGAGCGCCCCCTGTTGTTTGAACAGAGGAATGTTTTAACTGAGATATTGAGATGAGTTATTATTTGGGTTGTGTTGCCAAGTGTTTTTTTTTATTTTTTAAAACCTGCTGCTGAGGCACTATATAATAAATTAAGCATTGTATTTGAAGTTCTCTGTGTAGTGTTTTTTACTAAGACATTATGAAAGTTAATGAAAATCAATAAGTGTTTTATAATGAAGCTGATTTAATTCAGAAGAAGAAAAATATTTACACAGTTCAACACCAGTCTTCACTATTAAAATATAGACATTTTTTACATCTAGTGATTTTTTTAATTTACCACCAGAACAAAGACCATGAAGTACACTCTCAGTACAGGTGGATCTGATTCATTCACATACAATACAGGTTTCTTGGCCTGTCATATTTTTAACGAATACCTAATAAGTCTGTCACTTCCTACCTCATGATGCATTCAACATCCATTAAACTGAAAAGCATTAAGAAACAAGGGCTTCATGCTCCCAGACTACCTGCTGTCATTTTAAATAAAATGATAAAATTGTCTTTAAAGAAAAGGCTTTAAAGCATTAAAAGCTAAAGAACATCTTTAAAAAAAACACATTTGTCCCAAATGTACAACAACTCTAATTTATACATTTTTACCCTTATAAAACATCGTCCATTGTTTCAATTTTTGGATCCTGTGCGTGTGCAGTACCAACACACAAACACTGAGTGTTGTGGGTAAAATTCCATTCGTTTTTTTTTTTCTTTCTCTAGTCTGAGCTGTGTGTGTGATCACAGAAAAATGACCTTCTCTCTGTCTTTTTCCAGAACATCTTTGGGGAAAGGAGGTGGTGCAGGTGGAGGAGCGTCACTGTTGGTTTTCTTTTGGACGCTGAACGACTGAGTGGTTCTCACACTGTGGCTACTTCCTGCTGCTCTGACGGGCTCTGCAGACAGAACAGGACAGTCCAAGTAAAGAAAGGTGATTTTTATTATGACTTCAATCTTTTGACAAAATGAATGAAACAGTCTCAGTCTCGTTCATACTAGTTATTGCTTTTGTACATATTAATGTCCCTAAAACCTCCTGTTTAGTTTTCAAAATATTTGTCCATGTTTGTGGGTTTTCCCTCTGACCCTCGGTACCTGACTGATAGACTTTCTGAGGACTGCCGCTCCTCTTGGCTCTCATGCTGCCGCCCTCCTTCCCCATCACTCTGATCGGCACCACCTGGTTCACATCAATATTCGCTGGATGCAGAAAAGAAATCAAATTTTCCATATAGTTAACAAAGAAAATCAAATTTTGCCTTTTTGTGCCTCTGATGTCTTTTTGGAATCACATGCATCGTTAATATTTAAATATAATAAATCCATTCTGAGATAATAAAACCAAGCCTTCCGTCCTGACCTGCGCTGTGAGTCCTCTGGTGAGAGCCCTTGCTCCTCGCTCCTTTCTCCTTCCCTTTGGACAGCGTGGCCAGCTTGGTTGGGATCTGCTGCTGTACCACGGGAGGTTTGTGCACTTGGTTGGTGGTGCTGATCAGATGGATGGGCAGCTCAGCTTTGAGGGGCAGAGGGTTGATGCTCTCTCTGCGTGGTGGAACCTTTGGAGGAATTTCTGTCGGATCAGTAGGGGTGAAGTATAAGGTGCTGGGCTTCAGGGTGACAGTCTGTTTCCCTCCTCCATTTATGATGCTGCCCCTGAATGATGAGTAAGTGGACGGACTCTGGTACTGGTGAGAAACATGAGATACAACCTTCACGTTCAACACACAGGTACAACTGGTAAATATTCCTCTTACTTTTCTTCATTTATATTTCATTACTTACATGTGAGGGATCATCGTAGTTCGAATGTCCAGGGTTTGAAAGCTGCAGGATCTTTAATTTTAACTTCTCCTGCAACTGTTCCAAACGCTCCTTCTCCTGAGTCAGGCGGTCACGCTCCTTCTCCACGGACTTCGTGGACTCCCTCAGCCTCTCCAGATCTTGTTGGTAACTTCCCCACTGCTGCTCCAGCTCACCCTTCTCGCCGCCCAGTTTATCTTCCCACTTCCTGCAGTCCTCCTCTCTCTGCTGCAGCTGCTCCTCCAGAGCCTCCATCTGTATCCTCTGACGCTCCCTCTCCTTCTCCCAGCGCTGCTGCTCCTCTCTGTGCTGGGCCTGCAGTTTGTGCAAATTGGCCAGTTGTTCCTTCTGCTTCTCCAAGTTGCGCTGCTTCTCCTGTTCAAGGAGCATGTTGCTGTAATGGCGTCTGGGCTGCTGACAGTTGGACTGAAAAGCGCGCTGCAGCTCAATCTGACTGTCCTGCTGGACGATGATCGCCTGCACAACAAAAGAACAAAAATACTCAAACTTATCAGTGCTTCAAATCTTGGTAGAAGACATTTTTGCTTAAACAGTCATCACTATGTCAGTGATATGGTTAGAGTAAAATACATTAATGACATTAGGAATTAGAAGTTAAGTAAGGGAAATATTCTAAAAAAAAAAAAAAAACATGGTAAAAGACTAGATTATTTGTTTCCAAAAAGCTGGCCGTTTACCTGTAAGCTGTGGAGCATCTGTGACAACTTTATGACACTGTCGAAAACCTAAAAATTAAAACGAGTATTTGTGGTTAATAATGTTTCTACAGACGACAGGGTTAAAGAGAAAACGTCTGTTGTGTCACCTCTGCCTCAGAAACATGACTGGAAGCCAAACTGCAGCTCGGCTCTGACAGCGTGTCATCGTCAGCCTGAAGGAACACAGTCAAGGTAGCGTTAACCCTTGAGGAAGGAAAGTGAGATTGTTTCACAGCTGTTTTATACTTACAGACTGTTCCAAGCCTTCACAGTAGTACGACTCCTGAGCTGACCTGTCCTCGCTGCTGCCACCCTCCTCGTCTCCACCTGAGGGGATTCATTCGTGCACATCAGTACCTGTTTACACTGTATACTGGTCTGAATACGACCTCATTCTACTGCCAGATTTACCACCAAAGTCATGCACACGACCAGTAAATATAAAGATTTGTACAAAATTAAACATAAAAAATACTGACCTTTGTTGGAGTCCTTGTCGTCCTCTTCCAGGTCCACACTCTGCCTGTGCAGCCCACCCTGCAGCTCACTCTCATCCACTGTGAGGTTGGGGATTTTGATTCTTGAGAAGAGGAGGTTTTGCAGGTTTTCAACTGTACATAAAATAAAAATGATACAAAAAGTCCCTTTTCTTTCCAAATCAAATTTTCACATTTTATGTTCAGCAAATCTCAACAAAATCCATTCTGACCCTCATTGATAGCACCCTTCAGCAGTGTCTCCCCCTGCTGGAGGTCAGTAGCCTCTCCTCTGAGCAGCAGTCCTTTGTGTGGCGTTTCCTGTTCTGTCACATTCTCGTAAAGAATGGCAAAGATTTGCTGTTTCTCCGTCAGGTTCTGGATGATATGCCCGTCTCTCTCCTTTAATGCATCTAAAAAACAAAACAAAAAGAAAATCAGCAAATAAAACTATAAACATGCAGCAGTACCTATGACGTTTGGTTGATATTCATGAACTCTGAGCTACTCCCTATGCACATGGGAACAAAAGGAGATGTTCATTATGATATTATTACGATTTTTACCCCCAAGACCTACTTTTGCTGAGGCCACCAATATCAATAACAGGTTTGGTCTTACCTTGACACTGCTGCAGTTTCACCACAAGTTCACGGTGCATCTCCTCATGTGGAAAGCTGAAAAACAACAACATTAATTTAAAAAAAACTACAGTCCTTCATTAAATGACATCATCTGTACTAATAAACAACAACAATAGGAGTTTGTTTTACCTTTCCACAGCTTCTCGTATGAAAGCCATCCAGGTGATGCGTTCATCTCTGGAGCCTGTGTGGATCTCGTACATCTCTGGCAGAGTGGAGCTGCCCACGCTGATGAGGAACATGGCTCTGTCTTCATGGGCCACTTCCCTCACTATCAGGCCTTGGAGTGAAATGACCGATGGTTTGTTGTCCTGCAGGGATCAACAACGAGGTGTCAACACTGTTGTTTAGACAATGACGAGTAAAAACTGGCACAAAAAACTCACCACAGCAGCAAAGACAAACTTCTGATCCTTCTCTTGTAGAAGAAGAAGCATGTCTGTCAACAGCACAGCCTGGATGTCTGTGAAAGAAGATGGAATAAGATCAGTTGAAAAAAAAAATGTTAAAATTAATAAGATTTTTTTTCTGCTTTATTTCATTTTAGATGTTAAAATTAATAAGAGTCATGTTATGTCATGTTTTTTTTCTGCTTTATTTCATTTTAGACAATTAAATAAAATAAATGCTGGTTTTCTGAATATTGGTCAGGAAGTTCTTTAACTGTTAAGACCACAACGCAAATAAAGGTTGTGTATAGAAGCAACCAGTTGCTCCAAACCTTTCTGTTTCCCGGAGGTCTTCCAGGTGACGGTGCCTTCGTGCAGCAGCATCGTATCTCTGTTCATTAAATCCTCTCTGCGGAACAGCTGGCCATGCTTCAGCCTGCCCTGAGATTTCGGGTCCAGTCGGAATATGATTTCTCTCAACCGGACGGCTTTTTCATATTCGTGGACTTGAGCGTCCACCAGCGAGATGGTTTCTTTAATCTGTGCCAAACCCTGAACCAGGGACTTATAATCTTCTGTCTCAGCTGTAAGGAGAAGAATAAGGAACAGTTCCATATCTATGCTTGAACAGGATCATTCTAGACTTCAGGTGTTTGGTCTGACTTTACCTCCAGTGTTCTGTATGATTCTCTCCACCAGGACGGGATACTTGGTGATACGCTGAGTCACAAGGAGGAAACACTCAGGGATTCCCAGCCTCCGCACTAAAGGAAGTTGACCTACTTTCTGTGGACATAAGAAACCTGTTACATCTACTACAACAACAAAAAAAAGACTATTTTTTTTAACTTTTTCTAAATTTCAAGTTATAAGAAAATGGAAACTTACTCTCATAAGAATTTGCAGCTTTTTGTTGCTCTGCATCTGCTCTTTGTAGAAGCTGATGGCTTCGTTGTGTCGGCTGCAGAAAACACTGTAACACTCCATCATCTTTTCCCCCAGAGCGTCTGAAAACTAAAAGTGTAAAAACGTCTTATTACAAAGTCTTTAATTAAAGGTCTTTTCAGGTCCTGGAAATATAAAAGTTAAATCTGTGTCAATGTGTACTGAATGTGTTATCAATAAATACAGTCTAATAGGTTTAATAACCTCAGAATATTTATAATTGTTGGTCAAAACTGTTTGATTAATGAATATAACACATTAGTGTGGGTACATTTGTTTCTTTAAATATTTTACAAATGTTCTTGAACAGTTCTGAAATTTGCTAGAGACAAAATACTAGAAGTTTGTTGCAATATGTGAAAAAATCCCTCCACAAAATTTGAACTTTTATTGTTTATTTTAAAAAAAAATCTATGCCAATAAAATCCCCTGTTTAGTTAGACTTGATAAAACCAAACATCTTTCACAGATGACCGACCTGAGAGAGGAGGATGTCTCCTAACTGTGAGATCTGGTAGCTGTCTGGACCTCCGTCCTCCTGACTCTGGTTGAGTCTCACTTTCAGACAGTTGAGGAAGTGCTGATGGAGGGTGAGCAGGGCTTCCACGCTGGGGAAAAGCCACTCCAGTCTGGCTTCCTCAAAGAGGTGAAACTGTCTCACCTCGTGCATGTAGACGCAGAGGAGGATTTTCAGGGTGCGGACGTGGTGCATCTCTGTCTGCATCAACTCTGGGGACGTCAGAAGACGTTTGGTTTGAGAGCCTGACTGTGGCTGCGTGATAATGACACTTCTTGTCATGATTATAGCATGGAATTAAAAAAAAAAGGATCATGCCAAAAAGTGGAAAAATTAATTATTGGGTTCCAGACCTCAAAGGGGAAAACCAGTAAAGACAGGGTAAAGTCTTCCGGTGCTCTACTATTGTTGGACAATACAAAATGCTGATGTCATTATGTAATGGGTTTAAATCAAAAGAAGTGCAGAGCCTGAGGGAGCATCAATCATCGTCTTAATAAGACACTCTCTGTAATAACACCTATTTAAATATTCCTACTTCGGCTTCGTCGACTGTAGTTAATGTTTACACGTTCACCTCCCGTTCTGGATGACTGACATGAGAAAAATATGTTTTAGCTGCAGTAAGTGAAGGTCTCGTGTCAGTGGGCGACTTTCTTTGTACAGTTTATGGTAACTGTTTGTTCCACTGGACTAAAAAGGAGAACTGTGTGTAGGAAGTTAAAATACACCGATAAAAGATCAGATGTGACACAGTGATTACAGCAGAAAAACACTGGCTCACAGTTCATCTAAAGACTCATCTCAAATATTCTCACTTGAGGTGAACCCTACATGGAATCAGACTGAGAATCATGTCATAAACAAAGCAGTTAGAGTAGTGTCTTCTACACTTGTTCAGTCCAGTGGACAGAAGACGTTATAGTCAGTTTCAGCGTACCATAAATGACGTCCTGTCTTTTTATAGCCTCTTTGTTCAGGGCCTTCAGGTAGCTCTGATCCACAGCCACACTCCAGGACTCTGCCTCCAGGTTATGGGCATCGAACTCCAGCTCCCCTCGCAGACGAGCATAGTGAGGATCTGATGAATACACAGACAAGATCATGAAACACCAGGAAATATTCACTGCATCACACATCAGTGTTTCATCCCTGCTGACAGTGACCTGCTGACCTTCTAGGTTGATGGGCTCAGCCAAGGTGGACGACACGGGCAGAGAGTCCTCCGAGGAAATCTTCGATCTCAGGCCATCTACTTCATCCATCAGTGCTCCACCAGATCTAGATGTTGGTGGAGGGATGAACAGGTTAATTATAATGTGACGTATGCACGTACACACACACCTGTACACACACACACACTGGAGGACTTAGCGCAAAAACAGCCTCAGTGTGAATACCTCCTGAAGTGCTGTACCTCTGTAAATGCTATAAACATTCATCTCTTCATGTTTAAGTACCTTCGACATGTTTTTAAGAACACACATCTGACTTGTTTTCAGTCTGCATCATATGACACTGGACTTGATTCGTATGTCAGTCGTGTGAGTCAGTGGGAGTTGAACAAACAAACATGTAAATACTAACCTGGAACTTATGTCACATGAAGAGGAAGAAGGATGAGGACTGGACTTTTTGGGGGTGACGGTCATGCCTGGTCAGATGAAGGCGGGAGGCTGGCCATTTACTGCCAGGACAGGGACGATTTACACAGCACTGAAGAAAAAACAAAATGAATTTGTGAGAGAGATTAAAGAACAGTGTGTGATTTGCTTCCTTTTAGTCAGGGTTTTTCAACAGTCTAACAGCAACAGAACTGAGGCGCTAGGGAAACTACAGAGAACAACCGCTGCTGTGTAGACACTCACTCATTTTCCTGTCTGATCACATTTGTGGCCAAATCCAATAGAGATCAGAGTGTGTTCCAGTTTCAGCAAAGTGACAAACACTGATCTTCCACACTGTGTTTCTGTGTGCTCATGTTAATCAGCCACTCAGGCTGCTGCTAGTTCAGTCTTCAGCAAATCAGAGAGGAGAACAACAGATCTGGTATAAACACACCTGACAATAAACCGTGTGTGACTGTGATAGAGAGCTGAGTTCTGAGGAGTGGTCCCAACAGCACATACTGTGTGTTCGCATGAGAGATTAGAATTAGTTTTAAGGGAAAAAAAAAAGCCATAGGGTGTTTGAAGTCAGACACACCTAAAGCACACATTACAGTTTGACTACAGGGGTTGTGAGACCAATTCCCACGGTAGCTTTTCTATAAGGCTGTGGCTCAGCTGTTTGAAGCACAATGAGTCCGCAGCACAATAAGACCTGTCGGTCTGGACCACACAATAAAATATCGGGGCAAAAATACAAATATGCAGAAAAGAACTTTTTCAAAGATGAAACGGTCAAAATAAAGAAAATTAGCCTAAGGAGCTAATAAAATAAAAATATAAAAATAATAATAGAATAATAAATGTTAACTTAAATAATAAATGTTAAAGCAGGGCTTTCAAAGGAAGAAAAGAAATATAAAACCTATGACTTTACCATACCTTCGTGTCACATTTCTATCTTTAAAGACTCGTTTCTTAGCTTGATGGTAATTCAGCCACAATGCAGTTGTTTGGGTCACCGTGGCGTGAGCGGCAGCCACACCTTAAAAGATTCTCACTTGCTGGAAAGGTAAAAGCAACAACGGCAGCAGCGTCATGAAATACGGGTAATTTTCTCCAGAGACAAAACAAGACCAGCAAGTCTGCCAAGTATCCTGCAGCTGACTCACACACACTCACACACACACACACACAGACACACAGGTTAAAACACCGCTTTAAGCTCTTGTCATAAAAAGAAGTCGTGGGCTCTAAGAGTTTTGACAGCGGTGAACAAAAACCCTCTGAACCAAAATGAAGCTGCGGCCTGAATCATGATGACAAAAGTCACAGCGTCTGGTGTTCTTCATCCCTGGTTTACAAACACTGAAACATTATCCATCCGTATGAGAAACGTACAAAAGCACAAAGACGAGGTGATGCGAGTGTTGCCAGTTCCTGCTACACCCTGGAGACAGTCTGTCAGAGTGTGACGTCATCACACAGGTATAACTGAACAATTGTTATTTATGAGGGGCAAACTCTCTACCTACCCCGGCAGGTTCAACTTACACTTTCTTCACTGTTGTCGCCCACTGCTGCCCTGACTAGTTACTCATTAACCTAGCGATAGCTGCAGTGTTGTTTATCTTTAGAGCTGTAAACACATGCGAGTGTGTTTCTGTCCAAATGAGGAGCTGAATTCTACAGGTGCAGGTTAGGCCTCCTCCACGTTGGTCATTCCACAGCCTGGCCATATATGCTTAGAATGAAGCTTCGAAGAAACTTAAAGATTGTGTTGACACTAGCAGTTTGTCCACCCAAGGCACAGAACCCTGACCTGTCCATCACAGGGCCACACACAGAGACAAAAACACTCTCACACCCTCACGTTCACACCTGACGAGATGTTAGAGTTAACTATTAAACGAATCCTGTATGTTTTTGGACTGTGGGAGGTTAACTGGACAGTACTAGTACTACACAGAGATAACATTTAAACCCTATACACTATAACGGGTGTCACACGCGGTTAACGCGTCTTAAATACAAGATTAACATTTATTTTAAGACAACCATAATAATAAACCCTGGAGGGCCACATAAAATGAAGAACATCAGGGGTATCAAACTGGAGATCTTCTTAATGTAAGGCAGTGGCAGTAACCACTCTTCCACTGTGTGACCCCATGACTGTTATATACTTTTAATAATGTAATATATTTTTCTTAAATTCAACGTGTGACTTTTTTTCATTGATATCTGTCTTTTTTAAATATATTAGTTAAATATTATTATGATGGATGTGAGGTGGTCTTGTTGCTTGTTATGTTATTTGTACCATTTGCCACCTTGCTTTTTAAAAAAAAAAAAAGATTAAAGTTTGCTTTTAAATAAATACACACAGTGTGCATGGATACCACCAGGATTTACAGGAATTAAAGAAATATAAATCTTACGTTTCAGAACCAATTTTTGCAAAATAAATTCTCTTAATATTCTCTTCATACCTGAAATACAGTATGCAAAACTGTGTCATTTATCTTTATCTTATCCACAGTAATTTCTGCACATTTTTTAGCAACCAATCTAAAAAGCAGCGTAGGAAGGAAAAGGACTGGAAAAGAAAGTCAACAAAATGGTAACCCGGAGTGGGAAGGAATGGGAGTGGAAAAGGAATGGGAACTGGAGAGGAAAAAGAGTAACAGCTGAACATCCCGTGGTTGGAAGGAAAAGACAAGAAAATGAAGAGGAAGTTAAAAAATAAATAAAAATAAAGTAGTGGGAATGGAAGCGACAGGTGCAGGTGCTGTTAGCCTTTAAGCTAACAGCAACTGTGTGAAACTGACAGACGGATACGCTTATGAGTAAACTGACGACACGAATTAACGAGTAACACGTCCTCTCACAAGTAAAACACAAGGAAAAACTTGGACGAACTAAAACTTCTGCCCAGAACATGTCGAGTTTACGAACACAAGGAAAAACTTGGACGAACAAAAACTTCTGCCCAGAACATGTCGAGTTTACGAGGGACCAAGTTACAAAACAGTCACTTTACTGTCGCGATCTCGTGTTTTGTTTTTGTTTTTTCTTTCTTTTTCTGAAATGATGTGTTGTCTTAACGTCCGCCGCATCCACACTTACCTGGCGTTGAAATAAAGACTTGGTGGAACATTAGACTCTTTAAAATATGACTAAAGTCCTGACACAGACGCTTCTTTCACAGACGAGGACACAGGCGGTGGAGCCTCAGGTCGAACAAGTGCAGCAGTGGATGAATTGGAGCAGGGAGGAGGAGGAGGACGAGAAGGAGGAGGAGAAAAATCACCACAAAAAAACAAAAAACAAAACACTTGTAGAGTGCAGTCGGTTGTGCTACCTGTGTCCACTAGACGGCGACAGTCTGCAGTAAATAAAGTAGTAGTACTACTAATAATATTTTGGTGATGTTTTAATAAAAATGTGATATGTGGACATTAATATATTGTAAATGTTTAGACAAATAAAAGCTATTAAGTTTGTTTGTACTGAGCTCTGAAAGTAAATGTTACACAACATGTGTAGCTTTCAGCCATTTTTGTTTTTGTAAAAGTAGCTCTCTGAAAACAAAAAGTTGAAATTATTTTCTTAGACTTCAGGTCAATAGTTCGCTAATTAGTTTTTAAATTATTTATATCTATTATTTTTTAATGAATTTCAAGCTCACATCACATTTTTCATCATATGAGAAAATACATTTCTCCAATTTTTTGCGCCTCCAGTATCGGCTGAACGAACATAACCCCAGTCTCTGCTGTATTTTGTTTTTACACCAGATGAATTTAATCTCTTTATCTAAACGTTAATTCCAATAACAAAGGCTTGTTCTTAGATTCTCGCTGCATCATGATGGGGTAAAAAATGTGGTGTGATATCTGATGTAAACAATAACAGAACCACTGCCAGACGTTCCATGAATGCACATTGCTGCAGTATTTACAGCACTATTTTATTTGATCTGCATATAAGGAGCAAACATCTTAAAATGAAGAAGCCAAAACCGCAACTTCTCTTGCATCCTGTTGTAAAAAAAAAAAAGACCAAGTGCTGTTGGTTGATCATGAGTCCAAGAAGCTCATTAGTAACTTTTTTTGGATTAGAAAAAGAAAATTGCAGACCAACATGTAAAATAATTTTCTATCAACGGAAATACCTCTTGAGTGAACATCTCACCTATGTACAAAAACATCAATAACACTTTACATAGATATATTTTTATATATTTATCTTCTACACCCACTAAAATATACCAAAGAAGCAGCTATTGGTCAATCTGAGGAACTTGTTTGCCAACATGTTTGTGAAAACAACTTAAATATCCTTCAGCTGTAAATGTGAAAACTCAAAGAGAAAAGAAGAGTGGAGAATAAAGATGGAAAACAATAATGAAAAAAAGTCTTGGGTTTTATTTATCCTGCGAGCCATTAGGAATACTGCAGGGTGTGAGGAGTTAAGCCACTTCAACCAGCTTCTCCAGTGGATAATAGTTTGTTCAACAGTGGACTGTCTTTGAGCGTCCAACACAACAAGTCTTTCATTTTTCAGTTTGTCATCCACTCGTGTAAAAAGGTTCACGTAATGTTCCAAAAAACATGGATGTAGGCAACGGACAAAAATAGAAGGACACTTTTTTTTCCCAAGAGCTAGAAACCTGGGGTTGAACCCTCGAGTTTGAATAAGAAAGGAAGGAGGAGGAGGTCACAGTCTGGACTTGGAGGAAGGACTAGTAGGGTTAGCAGCCTTCTTGTTTGTCAAGAGTTTGTTTCACAGTTGAATCCAAAATTCTCCCATTCCATCCTCTGGCACAAACTTGGCAACGTACATACATACACATATATGTATATATAAATATTTATACATACATATATACATACACATATACATACATATATATAGTCTTTACAAACACAGGAAATACGTGGGCGATTCATCTCAAAATACAAAAGCTTTCGTCCGTGTGTGGACTAACTGTAGTGTGGGTTAGTGGCATCTGTGGAGAAAAAATAAAATCCTGAGATATGAGCTGTGCGGTTGTTGGAGAGAGTGTCGTAAAATTGCGAGCTATACAAAATGACAAACTAAAGGACAAAAAAATATATTTTTAATCTATAGCACTGATGTGTTTGGCGTGGGATGTGTGATAGTGTGTTAGGAGGGGCTGGAGCGTGGGAGGCCCAGTATTCGTCCGTTGGTCTTTCCCCCGTTCATGTGTGTGAAGGGGATGTGGTGCTCCTCGTAGCTCCCCCGCAGGCCCATGGAGGAGGCCTCGTCCCTGTCCAAACACTGCTCCCTCTGGGAGTAGGACGACGGGTCCAGCGGGATGCTCTCCATATTCTCCATGTCCAGGTCGAAGTCTTCGCTCTCGGGCGGCTTGTTCTCCTCGCTGTAGAAGAAGGACACCTCCTGGAAGGAAGGATGCAGGTCCTCGCGCAGCATTTCGATTATCTCCTGGAAGGTGGGCCGCATCTTGGGGTTGTACTGCCAACACATCTGCATCAGGTTGTGTCTGGCGGAAAAATACAAGAAGCTCGTTAGGTTTTATATCATTGGCTGTTTAAGCCAGGAGAAAGAAACAAGTGAAAGAAATCTATGAAAAATCACACAAAGGTTCAAAAATTGCCAAAGTGAAAAATAGCTGAAATAATACATAATAAATACAAATAAATAAGAAATAAAAAAGTAGATATACAATCATTAATACTCAGACAAAATACAGCAAAATCATCCAAAGGGTAACAGGAAAAATAATATCGTGGCTATAACAGATGTATTTCTGCAAACTTGCTGCAAAGTTATCTTTAACCAACACTGTCCTCTATCGTTTACTTTCTGCACCTACACCTGCTTCAAAAACTCTCCAATGTAAATTCCTGGTTTAAAATTTTATTTTATTTTTTTAAATCTGGCGATGCTTCTGAACTTACAGACGGTCAGCGCAGTTGTCCGGTCGGTCCAGGTAGTTTCCGTCCATGACAAACTTCAGGACCTGCTCATTGGACAGGCCCTGGTACGGCTGCTCGGCCAATGTGCTGATCTCCCACAGAACGACCCCGAATGACCTGACAAACAAACAGGGAGAAAAACAAGGGCACAGCGCGAATAAGGTTAGGCTAATTAACACCTGACACCTGACGAGATCAGACTGTAAACACAGGGAGCAGTGAGGCCCAGGGGCAGCTGCAGTGCTGGTAAACAATCCACCATGAACCTTGTACGTCTCAGTCCCACAGTTCAACACTGACGACACGTCTGCAGTCTGTTGTTCTGGTCTGACTGACGATCACAGAGCAGCGTATGGACCTTGGTTCTATACATTTACAAAGACTTTTACTGAATGTGTCAAATGTATAACAGCAGTGAAGTGAGTGTTAGGACAAACTCTACAGCGGCAGAATAAGAAATAAATAAATAAAAACAAAAATATATTAAATTAAAAATATAGGAAAAAAATAAGACATGTCTGTTGCAACATTTAACTGTAACAACGGAGCAACATAAAGTACACTAGTATCTGAAGAATATTAATATTAGTATTTAATGATATAATAATATTAGCTGCAAAAATATAGTATAAACTGCAGAAATATGTCAAAAAGCAATATAGTATTATATTATAAGAACTGTACTAGCTGTACTGGCAGTATAGCTAGTAATATTATTATGATATGAATACTGTAGTATAACCTTGAATACCAATACATTATCAACATATTAAGAGCAGTAATAGTCCAGTAGTGCTGTATGATCAGTGTTACGGCTGTTTTGATCAGACCAGTTTAATCTGATGGAACATTTCATTTCACAGACGGCCACTGACCAGCAGTCTGAATGTGCGGTGAAGACCCCGTCCTTCAGAGACTCGGGGGCCATCCACCTGACAGGAAGCAGGCCCTTCCCTCCTTTACGGTAGTAGTCGGTCTCATAGATGTCTCTTGTCATCCCGAAGTCTGCAAGAAAAACACAAAGGATACGTTTAAAGAACGTCGTAACGTCTGTCCTAAAAGCTTCGACTCAACCGACAGCGTACACTCACAGTGGGAGAAACTCCAACTCCAGGAACCAGAGAAAATGAACAACATTTTTCATCAATTAAATTTTGACACCCAAGAACCAGAGAAAATGAACATTTTTCATCAATTAAATTTTGACAGAAATCATGAATTAATTTCCCACCTCCAACATGATGAATGATATGTTAGAAAACTATAGATCGTTGATGAATTAGTTTATGGATGTGGCTTGGCGAGCCTGGAGCCGGATCGGTTTTAACGACCGTTACAGCGACTCAGTCACGTTGAGCCGTAACTGCTGCTAACACATGACATCCAAATCGGTCTGTGTCTGTTGTCTTTTAAAACCCACAGACAGCTTGATCTTGGATTTTGCACAGATGACCCACAGATGTGTGATCCACTCAGTGTCAGGTCAATTACACGCTCGGCTCTGCTCCGTGGACCAGCCGACAGGAGACAGGTTTGAACCACAGGCCGTCTGGATGGTTTCCAGGCTACGTCCACTGACTCACCCCGACTCCTTGGATACATTACGGCAGCTTCACTTGGACATAAATCCACCTTATTATTCAATCATGTGTTGTTATTATGAAAGCATTCTGACATAACTGAAACACACGTGTGTGTGTGTGTGTGTGTGTTCTCCTGGAGACACAGTCTGTATCTATAAAATCTTCGCCTCATCCTTTTTACAACTGCTCCTCCATGGTAGAAAACTTTACATCCATTCTGCGGTCACGGCAGCACAAGCAGCAGCAGCAGTGTGTTTGGTCGGCTGCCAGTACCACAGTCTAAGTGTTAACATGACCACTGGAGGGCTCCAAGTCTTCATTTACCAGACTGTGGCTTTAACCAAATCAACCAGAGTCTCTGGTTGAGCCCAGTAAAAAACAACAACAACCACGTACTGTACCTCCTATTTTGACGGTGAGATCGTGGGCTACCATGCAGTTCCTGGCTGCCAGGTCCCTGTGGACGAACTTCTTGGCGTTGAGGTAAGCCATGCCATCTGCGATCTCAGCAGCCATTTGGATCATCTCCTTCAGAGTCGGTGGTGGACGTCCAGGGTTGTTCTGAGGGTGAGGGGCCAGGAGGAGAAACCACACACAAATTAACAACCAATTTATTAGAATGAATTCAACGCTGCAGGGCACAACATTTACAATAAATCATTTTAAGTGACCATCAAGTCGATTGTACTGATTTGATGAAGGTAAATATGTCCAACCTTTTATAACCAAAATAACTGACTTCTGGTTCTCTTCATAAATATTTATAAATACAAATAGTTGAAGTCTACTGACTTTTTTTCCCATGTTACTCTCTGCTCTGATTGTTGGTTTGATACATCTGTTTGTTCATGTTTTGGCTGCGTAATCCTTTTCAGGGTCATGGGTGGGGCTGTGGCCCAGGTGTGGTTCAACCTGGACCCCACCCAAAACAGGGGCACATAAAAAAACAAACAAACAAACCATTCACACCTGACGTCACAACTGTGGTCAGTTCAGAGTGAACTATAAACCTGAAGAAAACCACACACGCACACACACACACGCAGACCTAGCTGTAAGGTCAAACCACCAACCACTGTGCCAGTATAACCAGTTTGGTCGTGGACAGACGCCATGTTTGAACAGTCTTTAAAATGTCAGCCCTAACTTTAGTTATCCTTAGAAACCAAATGCACATCCAGCGTTTCTGTTTCCTCCACACTCTGTTTTTACTGGGGTTTTTTTTAAAGTGGGGGTAAACTGTTACCTTTATTATGTAAAGATGTTTTGCTTTCTTTTTTTAACGTTTACTAATGCAGCTACACACCAAATCTGACTGTACATTGTCCCCTGTATGATGTCCATGTTAAAAATAAAAACATGAGATTATCATCGTCTTTATGTAAAGACAGTAGTAAAGTTATTTGTATCCAAACTACCTGCAGATGCAGCCCAGAGATCAGAGAGATGAAAACAGTTACCACCACAGTACAACGTGTCCTTCACGGTCTCTTACCTCAGCGTCAGGTCTCAGGGAGCGTAGGAAGCTTTTCAGGTCTCCGTTTGTCATCAGCTCCATCACCACCAACGTGGGCTGACCTTTAGACACAACGCCCAGCAGACGCACCTGAAACAAACACCGGTGGTTCTTCACTGCAGTGTCAAGGGCGCACGCCATCACGGAACATGGAAAGGTGTCGTTTGCATATGACGACACACGTCTTCCTGTGACCTTCAATGACAGTTCAGGCACTTTTCCCCTGCTATACCCCATTCTACCACTAGCCCTTGAACCTGAGCAGATGTGTTGTTAGTCCATCCATTCAGACACACTGTCATTATTCATTCATTTATCTTATAACGCCTTAATGGAGGAGCTGCAGCGGTCCTCTGGTACAACCTAGAACACTTCACCAGGGAGGGAGGACATTCCTCCTGCTAAGAAACGCGGTCTCTCCTCACCACATGATGGCAGCTGAAGCCCTTCATGACCGAGGCCTCATTCAGGAACTCGATCCTCTCCCTCAGGCTGGCCGACTCGTTCACAGTCTTCACTGCTACGTGGGTCTCTCCCTCGCCCTTTATGATGTCCTTGGCGATACCCTCGTACACCATACCGAATGAACCCTGACCAAGTTCTCTCAAGATGGCGATCTTATCTCTGGCAACTTCCCATTCGTCCTCTTCGTACACTGAAATACACATGTCCAGGAAATCAGGTCACAAACAAGTCCTTAGAACGTTTACTCATTTATCAGTTGGTTATTATTGACAATACAATCAAAACAACAACATGTGTTTAAATCTTCATCTGTACTCACTGTCAAAAGCGCTGTGATATTCTGGGTTTGAAGACGTGTAGATGGGACCACTTGGCCCCTGAGTTTGACTACAAGGAAAAAAGGCAAGGCACTTATGAAATATGGAGAACTTCAAAGAAACCTGAAGAAAAAATGTTTTTTTGTACCTCTTCCTGAACATGAAGAATCCTACTGCAGCCACTAACAGCAGCAGGACAAAACAGATGATCGGAGCAATCACAATCTTCACAATGTAGAGAGGGTCGCCTTTGAAAAACCATAAAACCAAATCCAGTCACACAGTGAGTCAGACTTCAGTTCGAGCAGAGCAGAGACTTATGAAACACAGGTGTTAAACCTTAGCTAGAATCAATACGCTCCTCCAGAACATTATCTGTCTGTGTCGCTCTGTCATTATACGTTAAAAAAAAACAACTATTAAATATTTCTTTCTTTATGTTGGTCCTGCTAATGCACCGCCCTTTACTATGGTTCTATTCTGTCTTCCCATAGCATTAAATCAATGAATATGTATAATATTCCAAATATATTAATTAATATTGAATCAGCAGTTGTCTGTATGAATCTAAACACACTGATTTATTCAGTTTTTTTTAACAAAAGTATGAAGTAACTGTGTCAGCTCTTTGTGTTATGGCACCAAAATAATAAAATGCTAATGTTACTCCTGTTAGCAGCAACAACCTCTTCTGCTTTGAACACTTAGCATAACATTTCACAGAGGTAATGCAGATATTTCCAGTAAAGAAATTCAAATTTGAAGACTACAAGCATTGCATTTACTCCACAACTGCTTTGCTGCCAAACACAAAATAAGGTCAGAGTTTATTTTAGAGTCAACAAACACCAGTGTCTGACCTACTTCTTTACTTAGAGAGAGAAGAAACAAAGAAAAGTCAGTTTTACAACTTAATACGTGTTCTGATCTTCTCCAACTTTCTAATCATTTTATGACGTGAACAAGACACTGAATGTTTCTCTTTCTTCAAACTGAAGACAAATCTTACTTGTGTCTTGGACATAAAAGTATGTGGGCTCGGTCCAGGATCCGTTTCCAGCCAGTGACGTGGCTCGGATCCGTACTGTGTAGTTCCCAGAATGCATCACTTTCAGTTTGCAGCCTCTTTTTTCTTTGAACATGTTCCGCGACACGCAGTAGTGCAGCTCCTGCACAGAGGGGGGGTGAAAGATTCAGACAAGAGAGAGCAGCGCCATCTTATGACCAACAGCTGCTCAGTGACGTCTGTCATAAATTAAATGTTTAAAATAACATTTGGATTTCTTTTTGTTCTGCAGGTTAAAACAGTTTGTTTCCAATAGTGAAACATCTGCTTTTTATTGTTTTCCTACACCAAATAACAGTCTGTTTGGTAGAGGAGTTGTCATAGCGACTGAAACACAGAGCAGTGATAAAATTACATCTCCATTTAGATGTAACAAAAAACACGACTCAGGTCAAAAGGCCACATTAAAAATACAAGTCAGGTAATAACATCGACCCTTTTTAGTTGTCTGTGCGGCGGCTGCTGCATCACTGGGCCATACAATGTTACCCTTTAATACCCTTTATGGGCTCTCATTATCAGCTCCAGCTATTGGTTCAATGGAGAGAAAAATATGAGAAGTGCTTTAGAGTATAAGGAAGGACTTTATGAGTCGGTTGAACTCCCTGTAAACTCTTGAACTTAGACGTACGTCGTTACAGAGGAATAAAAGCACAACTGGTCTGTTTCTGTTCACCTCTGTGTCTCCGAGCCTCTTGTAGTTGACCTCGTACAGGATGATCATGCCGTTTGGAGCTTCTGGTTCCTGCCATGTGATGTGAACTGTATTTTCCGTCACCTCGTACTTGATTGGACTCAAAATGTCATCAGCTTTGTCTAGAGGGGGGAAAAGTCAAAGGGTTAATTGGATTATATATTTACTCCCACTTTGCCTTTGTCTAAAATAAACAACGGATACAACAGGAAATGTGTGTATATACAATGTCAATTACACACCCTTCCAGCAGGTGGCAGCCTTGTTTTCTCACCCTAATTGATGTTAGTTGATCATACATATTTCTCTCCTGCCAACTCTAATGCTCATTTAACAGTTGGTCTAAGAGTAGGAGTAAAACAAACATCCATCTGTACCTTCGGGCAGGGTGCGGGCGCTGACATAAGCTGCCATGCTGCAGCGGGCCGGGTCAGTCGGGTGATTGCAGGCGTGGATCTCGATCTGGTAGCTGGTGAAGTGGCGCAGGTTGGAGATGACCGTTGACTCCTTGGCGAGGACAGTGACCACCGACTTGGTGCTCTCAAAGGTTTCCTCGCCCTCCTCGTCTGGGACGTGTGTGCCCTCTGGTGGACTGGAGGCCGTGGTTTGGACAAGCAGTGTTCCGTTGGCGATCCCCACCACAGCACGTCGCTGTCTAGTGTGTCTGTAGAAAGAGCAGGATTGGATTTATTTTAGCTGATGAGACAGAAATGGAAGTAAAAAACAACTAGAAACTATAAACAATAAACAATAAATATACAGTACTAAGTGGGAAAAAATGATTTATCATTCTTTAAAACTCCGTCTTCTTTCCCCATTTGTCTTACTTGAGTTCAAAAACTTCGTTGTGAAGGTAATTCTCAAAGGTTTTGCGATACAATAAGTCCTCCTTCTCCTTGTTGAGCTCCTTGTCAGTTTTGGGGCAAGCGCAGCACCGTGTGCCCTGTCCCTGCTCCTCTGTTTGGTTCCACTTCTGCTCCTCATCATTGTCCACCTGAGTGGGCGCCCGGGTGGGCAACTTCATCCCTGATGGGGCAATTAGAAATTAGAACATTAGGTGAAGAGCCGTCTGACCGTCGTCATCACTGCTCACCTTCTCCTCACCCTCTTAAGTGGAGATAGATTTGGGGAGACACCACCTCCCTGCTGAGTGGGAGTTACAGACATGACAGACAGACAGACAGACAGACGGACGTGTGGGCTTGTTATCTGTGTCTGTGCAGCCGTGACACCTGGTCCTTTGGGTCCTTTTAAACCCAAAGTGAATTGTATCATTTGTGCTCCTCGTAAAGAAGCAGACACTTGTTCCAGGAACTATATAGTCAGAACTTTTGAATTCCTGAACGCACTTCAGCTTAAAGCTGAGCTCTGACTTTAATACTGTGGCTAAAATTTTACTTTAAAAGCTGTCATTTGTATCCTTTTTTTTTCATGTGAGCAATGAATACACGTTTTAATCATTTAAAAGTGTAACATCAGGACCTGTTTTCCTGGTGATGCAATAGATTAATTCTTAGGTCAGACTGACTGAAGCCAGACTGAAGCCAGACGTCCCGTGATCAAACTGGAGAAACCTGAAGTAGTAAATAGTTTCTGCGTGAGATAAGCTCTTTTACTAATGGAAATCTGGAGACAGATTCTATTGCTCTGTCACTGACAGACAAAGCCAGAAACCACAAAAAAAAAAAAAAAAACAACACCAAAACCAGGTGCTGACATATGGACAGTACAAACACCGTGGCTCACCCTTCTGACAGTAGTCGTACTTGTAGAGCTCAATGGCTTCAGGCTGACGCTGGCAGAAGACCAGGTAGTGAGTGATGTTGCCGTTGGGGTCATTGGGAGGTTTCCACTTCAGGATAATCTGGGAGGAAGAGTTGGACGAGGAACTGGGTTCCAGTGGGACTGAAGGTTCTGTGGTGACATCACAGGAAGAGAAAACAAGTTGTTGAGGAAGGAGGAGAAAAAGTGAAGTAAAGCAGGATGGGCGTCGATATTTAAAAATATCTTTGAGGAGCACACTAGCCAATAGTATGCAGAAGATATGGGAATGTAGTACTTGTATAAAAGGAGACTTTGATGTTGTATCAAACACCGTATAGTAAACTCCCTGGTTTATGATTTTGAGTGTTTGAATATATATCCAAATGTTAAACCGTCTGGACCTGAGATGTTTCCACCTCAGGAGAATCTCTAACTCTCAAACCTCAGTTCAAGCAGCATCACTGCGTTAAAAGGTTTAATGCTGACCTTTGAGTATGAGTGGGATAATCAATGTGAGGAGGGAGGAACGTGCGTGGGCCGGAGACCTGAATCACAACGTGACTCAAGTTTCGTTGAGTGTAAATATGTTGTGTCAGTTTTCATGTCGATGCCACAAACTGGTTGAACAGCATTGACAGGCTGGATGTCACCCGTGTTGACTTCTCTGTAATGGCAGCTTCGCCCACGTGACACGGCCAGCCAACACGGAGCAGGAGCAGAGAGATGTGTCTCTGCCTGCAGTTAGTGTCGTCAGCTTTCATGTTGTCTGTTAATGAACATTTTACTGTTGTTTATCACTGTGTAAATGACACAACCAGACCCGAGCTGACATGACACACTTGGTGTGAGGCAGCGTGCACTGACATTCTGGGGCAGAAAAAGTTATTTCAGGTACGGCTGCAGTTCAGCCTGCTGTAGACACCTTACTGTACATGAGGGGGCGCCCTGTGGATTAGTGCTAACCCAAGCAGATCACTCAGTGTGTTTGTCTCCTGATTGTTCCTGTGCCAAGGACATTTTGGCAGCAGACATTTCACACACACACACACACACACCACGTAATGATAGTTAAGACCAGAGGATTTAAAATGAGTCAAATGAACTCTAACAGAAAAAGATGGAATTATTCACAGGAGATTTTTCACTGCGGAAACGAAGAAAGAAGCAGTAACAGAAAAACGTGTTGAAAAGTTGTTATTTCAAGAAATTAGTGTAATTGTGATCTTTAGTCTAATAGAAGAGCTTCATGACTTCAAATCAATTGACCTTTCGGGGGCAAATAAACTATATGGATCTAAATAAATGCTGACGGTGTTCAAACCTGTTCCTGCTACAGCACAGACTCAATAAAGAACAAAAGGTATTTTCAAACTTAAACCTGGTTGAACTGTGTCTCGTTAAAAGTAAACGTAAATAAAAAGCCATCTTACTGGTGGCATCTGTGCGGACGTAGATGATCTCACTCTTGGCTCCCAGAACTTCGTGCTCATCTGACGCAGACAACTGGGTTTTTACCATGATGGCGTACTGTGTCCAGGGCTTCAGCGGCAGGATCAGATAACCCGGTTCGGTCTGCTCCTTTTCCCCGTCCCCGACTCGAGGTGGAGGGTCCACGTCTGCGATCACCCAGCTGTTGGAGCCACAGGCGTCTTGCCCATCAAACTCAGTTACGTTCTGAACAGGTCTGTAAGAGAAAACGTCACAACAGTAACCAAATGAAAAGTCTGTGATATGCAGACCCTAATTGTATTTCAGCAGAGAGAGGATATTGAATTTCAGTCTGAGGCTTTTGGGCAATTCATCAGTGTGTTATTGAACTGGTCAGTCCAAGAAAGGAAAAAAAAAACAAAAAAACAAGGCCAGACAGAACCTGATGCTGTTGCAATATTTACCTACTCCATCTTTAACCAAGTCCAATCAAATAATAGTAATTATTATTTATTTATTTGTTTTCTGTCTGAATAATTTAATGGCCACAAAAATACAAAATAAATACACACTGGGTTAAAGTCGAGTATGTATCCTTAAATGTCTTAGGTTCGGACCAGAACTTTTTGACTTTATGACTTTGACTTTGACTTTTGAATTTAAAAACTGTTTTCCCCATTAGTAGTGCTCTAAATTTAAAAACTGTTTTCCCCATTAGTAACAACTTAAAACGACAATCTTTTCAGAAGTTCACACACAAAGAGTCGGAGAAAGAATCACGACAGTCACTACACAGTACATAACACCAAGTAACAACTCCGTACGACAGTATCTCACAGATACTCAGTATCATATCATCCATAATGTGCTTTAACAGCTGAAACCCATATTTCTTCTGGCAGAGGAGAAATGACAAGAGAGAGAGAGAAAAGTACTCACGCCTCTTTGTAGAGCACCATGAATCCCAGCAGATCTCTGAAGTCTTTGGGCCAGAAGGATTGCCACTTTACCATGATCTTATCGCTCATGGTTCTGACCAGGGTAAACTTCAACGCCTGGTTCTCGCCTGAGAAAACAGACACGCCAAAGATAAGGAGACATCAATAACAGAAGACGTTATAAAGAGAGCGACTGCTGCAGATGATTTAATGAGATAAACGCTGCAGTGGAGCCGTCTTCTATCTCCACAGGATCAGGTGGAGACGCTTTGATTAAACACATACAATAAGGCCAGGAAAAATATTTACTCTGGACATGTAATAATCTGCCTTTGCACTCAGTATGCTCCGACAGAATTACATAAGCCTACAGTATAATCTCACCACTAAACAGAGCAGGGCCACAGACTCCTGCTGGCCACAGGCCACTACTGCAATTATCATGGTCACAGGAGGGTCGTTTGAACAGTCCACTCCATCCAAGTCCAGCAAAAACACGATTTCTATTGGACAGTGACTTCTGTAAAATCTGCTCATGCTTAGAAACCACTAACAACCACAACAGTCATTTACTTTAGTTTCTCTTTTAAGCTCATGCAATGATGCTCCGTTGACTACAGTACACAGGTGTGTGTGTGTGTCTCAGCCCAGTTTAACGTGGTAAATCTGTCTCAAGATAAAAATATTACTGTTTCTATATTTTTGTAAACACACACTATAAATATTTGCAAGGACCAAATGTATTTTTATGTCTCTCCGGAATTGACAGTGTCATCATGAGCCACTGCTGTCACATAATTAAAATAGTGCCTGTGGTTTGACCTGAGGTAGAGGCATTTACAGCTGATACTGTACGGGGACGGGGACGAGGGACGATGGACGGGGGGACGGGGTGATGCTTATTAGCCTCAGTTTTATAGTGGAGACATTTATTTTTGGAAAATTACTATTGCTGTGGGGACACTTTGTCCCCGTGGGGACATTTTGCAGGTACTGTATCTACGGGATGAAAGGGTATTTTTGGAGTTGTGATTATAATGAGGGTCAGACAACAGTCGAGCTGAACGTGGCTCAACCTGCAGGGCAGCGCTCAGTTGATCAATAAACAACACCTGGGGGTCTTTATTATTATTTATAATAAATAGTCAATAAGTTTAACACCTCATAAGGTTTAGGTGCTAATCTCTGCTGCTGAAGTCGGCTTCATTTTGGTAATAGCTGCAGTTAGGGACGGACAGTGAGCTCCTCATCAGAGGAAGGACGAGGAAAAACAAAATGAATGAACTCTGACTTACTTCTTCCTTCAACAACAATATCAGCAAAAATTCCAAATATCCTCTCACTATCTTTCTCTCTCTCTCTCTCTCTCTCTCTCTGTGTGTGTGTGTGTGTGTATCCTGACAAATATAAATATCCCTTATTAACAGGTGACAGAAATAGACCGACAGGAACAGCAGCGGCGAGGAAACAGCAGAAACACTGATTTATTTACAAGTATGAGTTAAGATTTAGGGGTTAGAGGTCAGTGTGAAGCATCACAGAACTCACAGGACCACTGTGTGTGTGTGTGTGTGTGTGTGTGTTTCTTTTTAAGTGCTTGTCCTGATATGAGAGTGTGTTTAAGGAGAAGCAGGAGGAAGGATTAAAAAAACCCCTTCCAACACACAAACTGGACTGAAATAAAACAAGTGCTGCCTTAAATTAATCCTGGAAACACTGGGCCTGTTGAAATCAATCATCGTGGGGAATCTTTGCAGCTGCTCTGCTGCTGAACAAGTCCAGAACCAACACTGGTTGTGTGTATCACAGAGTAAAACAACATGGGTTTTTGGACAAATGCTTGTGTATATACAGTATGAAAAATATTTCATCATTTTTAATTATGTATTGCATCAACTGTTTAAAATACAATCTGTCTATAAATTGAGTATAAATATGTTATCAAGTGATTGTTTGGTAAAACCTTTTGAAAAGCTATTGCACAACTGAGCCCCCCACCACAAAACAAATCCATTGTTGTATATATGTGATAATCAGTTACTTGTATCAATATTTGTCAGGACAGGACATGAGCCCTGGTTGACCTCCAACATACAGTAAACAGTACAAATCCGTCATCCCATTTCTGGACGTGCTATGTTCTGTTGGTTGTTCCTGCCTAACTATATCAGTGAAAGGTCTGCAGGAAGACATCTGCTTACACAAAACCACAGGAAATGACCACCATAACAATGGCTTTGATTATGTTTGTGCCTGTTCTTAGGTCGACTATCATATGTTGCCATAGCTACCGCGACAACAATGGCTGTAGAGAAAAGGTCCTTACATGAGGCCTGGTCTCCGTTGATCTTCGTGATGTCGCCCTTCTGCTGTCTGTCTTTGGTTCCCGTGACCTCCTCCATCTTGCGGATCTCAGACATGCACAGTTTAGAGTTGTAGTGGAAAAATATGCGTCCCTGCAGGATGGTCAGCTTGTGTTTGGACCAGTCCCACAGCTGTCGCAAATTCTGATTGTCCAGGGCATAAAACGAGTAATTCCTGGAAGAGAACGAAGGGGCGGGACCACATGAATGTAACGTCTTTACCGTAAAAACACTGTCAATCATGCAACAATGGTTTACCAATTGATCTAAATAGAACTTGGTATAATTTTGAAAAAAAAAGAAAAATAGTCTGACCAAAAACATGGCCCACAGTTGGATATTTGGTAAAGGTCAGGCTGTCCACTTTTAACTCATAATTACAGGAGGAGGCTCGGAGAGAGCGAGGATGAGATGCACTCAGAAAACGTGTTCTCACCCGACTTCCTGTTCCTCCCCACGAATAACACGGAGTTTTCGGAAAAAGGAGAGAGACATGAGGGCGTAGGAGCGTCTCACTGTCAGGTAGCCAGTGATCTCCTCCAGCTGACCCAGGCTGGCCTCCAGTTCTGCTGCGATGTTGTCTACGGCAACAACAAACACAACTCTGTGAGGAGACTGCATTTTGAAGGATAAAAATTAGCACTAGTCATACGTTCTAACTCATAAATAATAGTGTGTATTTTTTTTATATGATTAGGTATCTTACAATGATGTGTTTCATTTCCTGCTGGTATTTATGTTTCTGTTATCATTTCTCTAACAAAGTATTCCAGTACTACTATAAATACTCACTTCCTCCACGCAGGTTGATGACCATGCTCCCGTTGAGAACCGTGCAGCCTCTCAGAGCCTGAGCTGCGTTGACAGAGTCCACGGTTTTCTGACCCATACACACTTTTGGACACAGACCTGCACAAGGAGTGCAGTTGAGCCTGTTGGGAAGAAAACAACGATGAAGAACAAAACTGTAACAAAAAAGTAACGCAAACGTACACTCTACGACAGGACGGAGTCTGACATGAAGACGCCGACACTTTTTACTGTGTCAAACAGGCGTAAGACGGAAACTGTTCCCTGAAAAACAGACCTTAAACCCTGGATCGTGTAAACCACCAAGCACATCTTTTCTAAGACAGCAGGGGAGTTGCTCTGTGTTGCATTTTTGTCTCTCCTTTCCGTCGCCTGCCCCACCTGGGATGCGATGTGCTCCCAGTAACTCCGTATTTTTGTTAAATTTGGAAACTGCAGCACAAACACACTGCAGGTGTAGGTCAACAGATTTGAAACTGATACAGAAGTGACATTAGCATCGTTATATTATTATAACAGATGCATGTTTAATTAAAAAAAAACATAGGTTATTTTTAGACTGTTTTGGCTCCTGAAACATGTCAGCTGATTTAACAGTCAAATAGGAAGTTGCACCAGCTCCATCTGTGGGTTTTAGAGCAGCAACTCTCTACTACAGCATTTCACAGTAAAGTGAGTCAAATCGCTGAAGGTGCTCAGAGGCCCCACGGGGCTAAAAGGGAACTGCAGACTTGTGTCTCAGGTTACACAACTACAGGATGAGTGACACCTTTTACAAACAAGTCGTCATGTGATCTACAGAAAGAATTAGAGCTGATGTAAACAAGCTCTTAAACAGACAGATACAGTAGATATCAAAACGTTCTCATTTCTCCCTGAGTTCTTCTGTTTGTACAAAATGAGTGTGAACGATAAACAGCTGATTCAGGACCAGCCTTACGTAACGTTCTCATGAAAAGTACCACCTCTCAAAAAAGAACTAAGACCAAGCCTGAGGTAAAGTTAGAAATTGTAATCTCCAAACCAATCTTTAACCTATAAAAACCCCCCCTTACTCCATGGGGACCAACAGTAGTGTCCCTTCCCCAGAAAGTCTGCACAAATACACACACATTCTCAACACCACTGCTCATTTTGAAAAAGAGGAATAGTGAAATGATGAGCAGTGATGAGTAGATCCTTTTAGGGTGAACAACAGGTCCTGGCTCGCAATATCGTCAAATCTTTTTGGGATCAACCTGACGGCAAAGGTCACAAAACCCATCCACATCTGAAGAAAAGCTTTGGGGTGTTCTGCAAGAGGCTTGGAGACCTATTTCCAAGGATTACTTCAACAATTTTCAACAATATTCTGCAGAAACCTCTTCATGTTGACAAGGTGAAAAAAAGGTCCTTGTAAAAATAATAAAACATTATTTCAATATTAACATAAACAAACATAAAATAAAAAATAAAATACTATTTTGAATAAAATACCAAACATGTCTTTCTCAACAGAAGGCTGTTTTTGAGCGTGGTAGTTTGTTTGGCAATATGTTAAGGAAATAAAAGAGGGATATAGACCACTTTTTCATCTGCTACACTTTCATTTCCTTTAGCTTAGCATTAAGACAGTGAGTGAAGAAGACTGATGACCAACAGGGTGAACCATATGGGGGTAAAAGTAAAGAAGCAGAGGGTTGACCGGGGTCAGCAGGAGCTTTAGGATTTAAACCTCTGCCCACAGGTCATCACAAGTGCAGTGGCGCCCCCTGACTGAATCTGTGAGAGAATAATTGACAAGATTGAGCAGCTGGAGATCAGATAACAACCCTGCCTGTTTTACTGTCAGTCAATTGATCATACAGGAATACATACAAACACAAACATATGTTTATATATATATATATAAATGTATACACATACACATATACACATATTTATATATATATTTTTCTGTATTCTGTATGATTTCAATATATATTTCTCAAGCACAAACAGGGCGACAGCAGCGGCAGCAGCAACACGACCACCCTTCACTGTCATCACTGTTGTCGCTCGGTCTGAGCTGCTGTCACTGCCAGACACTGCCTTAATCTCTTTTAGCAGCCACCCACAGGGAGTCGAGCCGCTGACTGCTCTGATGGTCAGCCGCAGGCCGGTCCACTGACCGCGCTGTAACAAAAGACAACAGGTTTCGAAAGCTCCAGCTGTGGTCGGGCGTTGTGGAGTTTTGGTGCCTGCAGACACACCCACAGTAATCAACAGGGCTTCAAAGAGACGGAGGTCAAAGGCAGGTCAGGGCTGTCTCCACAGACACAACAACCGGGGACGTATGTACGTGTCAACACGACGTGCAGATGGTACATCGGTGCTGTGACCAGAGCAGAGGGAAGGCTGTGAACCACAGCACACGTGTCCGGCAGCAGCCAGAGAGGATCAGCAGAGCAGCGACACAGATGTGTCAGCCTCCCTGCTGGGCTGCACTCGTTTGACTCAGCGCTCCCACTGACACACAAACACCCACTTATACACACACACACACACACAGATTAAAGTGTGTGTGCCTGTTCTCCTGCACTCCTTTCTTGCGCATCAAAAGGATTCCTCAAAGCACACTGACCAAAGGTTATTCTCTCGTAGCGTAAAGAGTCCTCGAGGGGACACCGGAGTGCACTTACGTGGAGGAGTTGACGATGGTGTACCCTGAGGGACACTCGGGCATGCAGGCTCCGTTGTGGATTACATACTCCTGGCAGTCGGCCTTCTTGGAGTGCTCCTTCTCTCTCTTACACTGGTTGTGGAGCTCTTGGCAGAAAGCAAAGGAGACACAACGCCAGCCTTTGAAGGTTAAGTGGGTTTCTGGGCAGCGATCCACACAGGTGCCCTCGTGTTGGAGTCCACGACAGGCCACGCAGTGACCGGCTGAGTCGGGCTTCAGGCAGCCACCCAGACACTGCTCATGGCAACACTGGTCATCCTTTGTGCAGGCTCGGTGTTTGCACTGGACAGGGCACACTGCAGGTGGAGGAGGAAAACACAACGACAGGACTCAAGTTAGGAGATGAAAGTGCATCATGGGAAATCTTACAGTTTAATAACCGGTTAAAATCCACTGTAACAAGTCTAATCCTGTACATATAAATATATTTATTTATTTTTTGCATAGGTGTGTCAACGGGTTATCTCAAAGTATGTTCATCTTCTTCTCACATTTCAAACACCGCTGAGATCGACTCAAGCTCACTGTAAAGACTGAAGCTGTCAAAGATGAATGGATGCAAATTAGTGGCCGGTTCTAACTGGTCAAATTTTTGAAGAAAAGGTTTCCCTATATACTCTAGTTATAAGCTAGGAGAACGGGGGGAGGGAGATATAATTGAGGAATTACAACATGTTAATTTTTTAACATCAGTAGCTGAGAATATTTAAGCCTCTTCCCCTGCATATGTGCTCAGGCCATAGATGAGCCTCCAGGAAAATAAAACCCAGAAAGATACATTTACAGACAGAATTACACCAGTGGCACCAGTGTGACTGGGATGTAAACATGCAACAACCTGGTCTTCAGGTTAGCTGTTCATGCATATGTGTGCATGTGCATCTGTCCGTAAATAAACACGTTACACAAGGTGCTTATAGGATTGACAGGTGTGTGTGTTTGTGTGTGTGTGCCCGCACAAAGGAGGATAAACCACAGTGTGTGTACATGCTGCCTCAGCGGACTGTGATAGACAGAGACCTTATTAGACGTACATCACACAGACTGACGTTCTTGATGAGATTATTTCTCTTTCAGGAGAACCAGGTTAAGACAGTCCAGCAGCAGCACGGGAGAATACGGGTCCAAAGTTTGCAGCGTTGGTGTGTTTTTATGTGACTGAACGAATGTCTCTGAGTCACATTTTGAATTATGAGAAACAAAGAATCTGAGGAAAGTGATATTCTTAGCAGGTCTCTGTTGTTAGGCACGACTGAGTGAGCTTTTGTCCACAACAGCTTGCCTTCATTAATGTCATGAGGTCAGCTTAAGTGAACAAAACAACATGGCCTCTCGCATTGATGGAAGTAAGCTTCTGAGGCAGTTGGAGTGTATGTCGGAGAGGGAAGCAGCAACACGAGAATGGCGGGGGGGGGGGGGGGGGGGGGGGTGCGCGGGGGGAGAAAAAAAGAAAAAACACCACTTTT
>NC_024326.1:9630709-9669721 GCF_000523025.1 Cynoglossus semilaevis
GGAGTGAGGCGCGCCGGGAGGCGGGGGGGGGGGGGGGGGGGGGGTGAAGGGGCTCAGCCTGAGAGAAACAAATGACATAACCACCTTTTTATCTGCATCTGTTGGCTGGACTAGTGACTTTACTGCACAGTGGGATTTCCTAAGAGAACATATTTATATTTTCCATCTGAATTCCCACCGATCTCTGAAGTAAATTTGGAAAGCAGTCTTCAACTTTGCCTTGAATGCATGCACACCCACACGTGCACGACACAAACGCACAAAAGCGTTGCTGTCTGCTCTCACAGACTCCTGATCCAGCAGGCGGGAGCTCCATGTCTGAGCACAGAGGCAGCAGCAGATCCACCCTCAGCCTGAGCCAATGTGTTGGCTAGCTGCAGTAGCTAGCCATTCAAATGGCCTCTCCCATCTCCAAGCAAGACAGACACATGCTTTAACCCTTTGAGTCCTTCTCTTCTCTTCTCTTCTCTTTTCTATTCTATTTTTTCTTCTCTTCTCTTCTCTTTTCTATTCTATTCTATTTTTTCTTCTCTTCTCTTCTCTTCCCCCCCAGCCAGTCAGAAAAAGCAGCAGTGCTAAGACGTGTGTGAGAGAAAATTTAAAAAAAGCAGACGTTGTAGCAGGCAGTCAGCTGAACTCAAGTGAGATGTATTGCCTTTTCCCCCGTTTTCATTAGTGCTTGTCATGTATATTTAAAACTTTTGTGGAAGGAGAGAAAACAGAGGCATTTTGTCAAATTTAATAACTTTTTATACAAAATGCTTCTGTGGGAAATGCAGCGTAAGCATAAGAAAAGAACAAGTAGTTATTATTATTATTATTTGGGGAAATAAAAAATGACATATAGGAAATAAAACAAAGCTGCTGCAAGGGTTCTATATTTTATCCGACCTCCATTAAAATTTGGATGAAAATTATACACTACTATTTACTTTTGAGATTTGAAAATGAAAATAAAATAAAGTGTAGCACTTGATGTCTTACTGTACAAAGCTGCTGTCGACGCCTTTGACATAACTATATTTAAAAATTAGAAAAAAAAAAACTCTGTCTTGGAACTTTTTGACCTTGTACTTTCTGATGTAATTCTGTTGACGGTCCACAGCTCCACACCTCACACCTGTCTACGCCTCATCGTGTCTAAAACACAGTTCTACTCTTTAGTCCTTCAGCAACTCTTCAGAGTCACTGAATCCAAGCCTTTCATCCATTTTATGGCCACACCAATGACAAAAGTCTCCTTAAAGTTGCCCAGAATTGCTTTTGTAAATCAAAACCCAGACAAGTGGTGAGCTGGTGCCTTGTTGTAATCAGTTCTAACCACTGACAATACATGGAACACACTCTCACAAATTGAACGCATCTGGGAGGAAAGTTTTGATTTTGTTCTGTGATGTGATCTTTTCACAGACACCAAATAGTGCAAACATTGTGTGAGGGATGGGGCGGCGGCGGCATCCATTTTGGTCACTGATGTCAGTCGTCAGATATGTGCGCAGGGCCGACGAGAGAACAAGCGGAGCACCGCTCTCCGTAAACACCAAAACAAACCACTCGCTGTCTAAAATATTTATGCTAGAATAAAAAAATATCAAAGCTCGGCCATAATCAGTCCCAGTGCAGCTGTATTAGTAACGCTAGAGAGAGAGAGAGAGAGAGAGAGGGAGGGAGAGAGGGAGCAACAGGAGCGAGTCCACTGTAGAAGAACAAGAGGCTTGTTTCTAGTTTCTTGTTTCTTGTTTGTTGTTTCTTGTCGATAATGTTTTCAAGGTTGAGACCCCACGCCACGTCTGATCACCCAGAGGGG
The DNA here is from genome assembly GCF_000523025.1 of Cynoglossus semilaevis. Classification (NCBI taxonomy): domain Eukaryota; kingdom Metazoa; phylum Chordata; class Actinopteri; order Pleuronectiformes; family Cynoglossidae; genus Cynoglossus; species Cynoglossus semilaevis. Next base: position 9,632,517 of record NC_024326.1, read on the forward strand.
GGGGCCAGGGTGGGAGGGGGAGCACAAGGTTCTTTCTTTAATCACATGCTTATATTAAGTATGATTTTTTTTCTGTCTACGTGGTCCACTCAGCGTGCACTCAGATCATCACTAAAACCCCGACCATCAGCGTGTACTCAGATCATCACTAAAACCCCGACCAAAAATAACATTTCTGACTGAACTTTATTTTGTTTCTATTTTCTTGTTTTGCAGGTGACTGAGATGCTGCACAGGATGAATCAATGAAAACACTTTCATTTCTACTTCGACATGGAACTCATATGGATGACAGTTATTTACACAGCCCCCTCACCCCCCCCCAAAAAAAGGTGGATTTCAGCCCTAAAATGAGAAGCCTCTGTGATATTCATTAACCACAGTCATCCCTGAAAATCACTGCGGTGAGTTTTTTCCACGTCCCTCTCAGAGCGCTGATGAAATAACAGTACATTGAAGCAATTTGTGTTGAGATCATATTAAGACCCGGGTTAATGCCAAATTGGACCGCGGCACTGTGCTGGTCGGTAATTAAAATTCCACGGCCATGACAAGGGTACTATTTAGTCTCTTATGGAAGTAAATTTTTGCTGAAGGCCCAGCATTGAACAACCTTCCTAGGAACAAACTGTTATGAAAATGCTGACTTGTCAAAGTTTCTACACTCTGGGCTTTTCAGATGCCACTGTTGACAGTCAGATTAGTCAACGGACAACATGGGAGAAACAACAAGTTAAACAGCCATTTTAGGATAACCTACCAACTGACAGGTATTTATTGTCATTGCAGAGACAACTGCACATTTGTGTCAGGTGCATTTTGCAGCATATTCAGAATGTTTTGGGGTTTTTTTTTTGGGTCAACCTGTAACTTGTGTTTTATTCTGTCGTGGTTTGCAGGTGCAGTTGACTAAGACATACGGGTTTCATTTGCAGTAACAAAGGCTCACAATGAGTCTAATCCACCAGAGCTTGAAATGACTGAAGTTCCCCCACACTCTGTACAGCAGGCTAATAGTTTTGGAAGCATAAATAGGCTAAGAGAACTATTGTTTTGTTTTTTTTACCAGATGACTTTCCTGATGTAACATTCTCCATTTTTCTGAATGTGGAATGATCATATAGGAGGAGCATGTGGAACATTGACCAGGGAGACAAGCCACGTTGAGAAGGTCTGAACATTACAGTATAATGACATGATGTTGGATGTTGAAGATAAAGATGCAAAACAGTGAGTGTTGACTGGAAAAACCAGAAAACATAAAGGCAGGGTAGAATCCTTCATGTCAAATACTAAAACACAAACATCCTGTCAAACCCTCCAACTGGCTTAGACAAATGTTGAATAGTTTTATATATCTTTTACAAAAGGAGGCCTAGAAAAACGATGCCATAAAGAAAAAAAAAACATCTGGCGTTCACCTGACCTAAAGTAAAGTTGATTTAGGTGTCAGAAAACCACAGTGACCTCAGCATGACCTAAAAAAACAAAGCAGCAGCTAATGACTGCAACTGTTTCTCTTATTTATTTTCTGATGTGGCCTTGGTTTGTGCTCTGACTCAGCAGCAGCAGCAGCAGCAGCAGCAGCAGCAGCTGCGTCAGCCAGGCTTAGTTGAAGTGACACAGGTAAAGCACAGCAGCCGTAAACACTTTCATTAACCCTGCACAGCTTCCATTAACAGCACAGGAAAGCACAAACAACACGGCAAACGACTTTGTGTTTGTAATGTTACCATTATCTACAGGCAGAATATCCAGTTTCTCCGTGACTGGAATAGAAATGATCAACACTGTGCAACTGCTGATGCACAATTACACTGGCTGTTTGACAGGCAGCTGACACGCACTGCATCCTTGAACCTTCTCGAGATTCGAGAGTCTGTCGAGAACAACAGCATCAAACGCATTTGTGACGTCAATGTGTCTTTGGAAGAATTTTAATTTGTTCATTTTTTATGAACAAGTGTGGAGTGAAGAATGTTTAATTCATTCATTCATTTATTTAACCATCTATTTATTCAAATTGTTTTAAAATCGGCTACAGGAGCTGCTGTGAGTGTGGGTGGTGAAAAGAGAAAAAAACTGGAGCTGCCTCATTGGCTCCCATTAAGCCTTAAAGACCCTGTAACAGGACAGAAACTGCTGCTCAAACATCTGGATCGAAGTGGCCGGTGACGCTGGAGATAAAACAACAATCTGGTTTGTGTGATTAAACCAGAAGCAAAACAGAAGTGAGATGCTGTAAATCCAGCGTCTATGCTAAGTGTGAGCACGTACAGCGGTGAAGAAACGCCTGCCGGCCCCAGCTTTCACGAATGCCTGAAATGTCTGGGATTCCATGGGAATGGCTCCAGTAGCGAGGGTTCGCAGGGTGCAGTTCCAGAGAACAGAGTGCCAGAGCAGTTAAGTCAGCTCAAAGGAAAGGACTCAGTGTGTGTGTGTGTGTGTGTGTGTGTGTGCGCACATACTGCTTTTTGTTAGCTCTTAAGATCCTTTACTCCTGTGATCCACTGAGCCTATAAGTACCAGTGGTTCTCACAAAGACATGAGCCTCCTGAAGCGTCCATTAGGGCTGAACTTAGGATGAGTCGTGTTTGATAAAGATGATCACAGATATATCTGACACTGGTCAGACTTCATTTACATACTGACCAGCAAACTGTTGAGGCTCAGGGAAAACGTCACCCTGTGTGAATTGGACACCAGATGACCAATATATTCACGTCTGGTCTTGTCTGATATATTTATATCTGATATATTTTTTTTAACTTTCATACCTGATTACATAGCAGTTGTCTATAAAAGGAATCAGGTCAAACAGCCTGACATTTAATCTACAAAGTGAGGTCTATTAACTGGATTATATAGTCAACGAACAAAATACCCACTCAAGTATTTTCCGACATATTTGTCATTCCACACGTGGTAGCCAACTTTAGTCAAAGCTTCTCTTGTTTAAAAATAAATAGCAAATAAGTTTAAAATGCAAAATGTAACAAAAAAAAAAGGCAGCAGACCACAGGAGTTCTGACCCTTCCAGATGTATCTCAACATTCACACTAGTAAACTCTATGAAAAGTCCAAACCACCACTTTGGCTTTTTATAACCCACATATGGCAAATAAAAATATAAAAAAGCTACGGGTTCTATCAATGTCAGTTTCACTTCGGCCTTAAAAATAATCAAGGTGTTTAACAATATCCTTCTAATTCCCCTCAGACAGATTTACTAGTTTGTCTTCCTTCCTGCACGGCTGACCTTCCTGGGTCACCCAGAAGTATTTTGGTCTCATAAAAGTGTCTAATGCTACCAGGGCGTCACTTCAGGCCAACACGTCCATTCATAACCTCTGGGAGGAAGCACGTCCACAAAGACAGGAAACAATTGGGAAGAACTTGGACAACCTCCATTGTTCAGAGTGGAAAAGGATCGTGGAGGCACCGCTGAGCACTGCGGCGCTGCAACCACGTCAACACGGAGAAGAGCGGAGGTCAACGCCGAGCGTGGACCACTCCTTTTACCCTGACAGGTGACCTCTCTTTTCCTTCCGATGCAGCCAACGTGAATGACTGATGTCTTCATATCCACGATTACACGCCCGTGTCACGCTCGCGTTTCCTAGCAGCAAGACTAAACAATGGCAGCAAACACCAACAAGCGAGTTATGTCTCTACAAGATTTACAGTTCGTGTTTGTGTTGCCATCGAACACACACTGACCCTGAGGCATCTCCGACCTTATCTCATGATTAGCCCACAGACAAATGTGAAGTGATTAAATTTAGATCTGGCAGTGGACCCTCACCTGACCTGGCACCGATTACGGTAATAAACTAAATGTCACAACATGCGACAAAACAGCCGTGCACTCCTGGCGTTCACAGGCCACGGGTGCAAACGTGGAACAAGGGAGTCGAGAGCCAAAGCAGTCAGAAGGAGAGGGAAGAGGAGGAGGAGGAGGAGGAGGAGGGGGAGGAAGATTAGTATGCTAATGCTCCACGTTGAGGGAGCTCATTAAACATGTAACAGATGTAAATGCAGTGAAAGCTGCAGTGGTGGCGGAGGACACTTCCCCTCGGGTTTCTCATCATCATCTCTCACAGATGTAGATAATTAAGATCACTTTTGAATAATGTGTGCAAAATATTGGCCTCCTGGGAAATAACTGCTGGTTTATTGGGAATCGCCCAGAGCTCTGCAAAGGACCTGTGTCATAAAAGGTTCCACAAAAAGGACCAGCGCGAGACAAGGTCTGTCCCGGCAGGATTTATCACTCTGTGTTCACCGAGCCACACTTCAGACGCTGATATAAAATATACATGATTAAAAGTCATTTTAAGCATCTGTTTATGTGTATTTTGATGTACTGCATACATACAATCCCATTTAACTGGTAGGTTTTGAGAGTTAAAAGTTAAAAAACATCCGATCCTTCGGACAGCTGCCGGACTCCTCCCATTCACACTGTACGTCTCACAAATAAATGGTTCCAAATCATTTTGAGGACAAGTGCGTTCACTTCAGCAGTCATAAACACCATGTGGTGGCTGCAGATTTTCCGGCTGAATCGGAGCCAGTTTTTTCAGCTGCCAGTGTGTCTCAGACTGAGCTGTCATCCTTACAGCCTGACAAGTTGTGCTACACAACAGCCCAAATGCCAGTGAATTCATATGCCTCTTATCTTTGAATGAGAGTTTACACGACTGCCTGACACTTTGATTTCACAGTAAATTACACGTTAAAACCTTAATGTTCCCGTTAACTATGATCCAAGACATTTAGGAAGATAAAGCTGGGGTTTTGGTTTTTTTTTAGTAAACGCTAAATGTTTTAAGAACACATCTCAGATATAGTATAAACTCTTATAAAGCTTTCTAGTTCAGTTTAAAATTAATTTTGGAAATGACCTAAAATACAAATTTTGTATTTGAGTACGGCAAAGTTCAAGGAATACTCTAATCTTTTCTTGTGTTTTCAGAGAAAAAAAAACTTGTCTAAATCCTGGAAAAACATTTTTTTCTTTACATGAAAGCCTGATAATTCCATCTCAAATAAAACTCTTGGTGAGGCAACAAAGCTGCTGCACACAGTGACGCATGTCTGTGTTTGTTGTTGTGACAGCTGTCTGTAAGGAGTGTATTAGTGTAGCCTGTGGTCAGGTCTAATCACCTCTGATAAAGAGCATCTCCTGCAGCCCTGCTTTGCCACTTAAGCAAACGGACGCACCTCCTCCACCATAAAACGGCGAGGGGAATTAGTGCAGGCTGTTTTGTTCAAAGAGCTGGGAATAGATACGGACTGAGAGTCTAAACACAGGAGCTGGGCCAAGCCCTGTGGTCCTGCAGCTTTGTTTTATTCCTGGTGGAGCGTGTGTGTGTGTGTGTGTGTGTGTGTGAGCTGCTGTCAGGTCTGACTCTTTGACCACATCACCATGACTTGTTCTTTTTGAACGCATGTGTTTATATGTGGTGGCAACACCTTTTTCATGTTGATCGTACAAGAATTTGTGAAATGGAGAAACATTTTTTGAACTATAATACAGACACAGTTAACGTGTACTTTAACCTCCAACGGCGGTGATAGAATTATTTAGGTCTTCAAGTATGATTACTGCGTACCAATGTGTATTTGTCTTTCGATTTGAATCCATATTTTACCTCTTTTCCTTTTTCTTTTAACCCTGCCTGTTTTCTCAAAACAACAACTGATGAAGACGTTCCTCAATCGGTGAAGATTAAAGAAGCAGAGATTGGATCTCATATTGACTTGATTTAAGAATGGTATGGAGAAATGGCTGAAACAAGCTGAGCACCCAACAGAAGACGTGGGGGGGGGGGGGGGGTAGCAAAGTGTTACACAAGCTCAGGCTTCTATAAATGAGGTTGTAAAAAGTACGGCATGAACTGCAAAACAATGAAGTCACTGCAGCAGCAGGTAAACAGAGGGGAAAAAGTGCAACATTTAACCAGCTTTAAGAACTACAGTCAGTCTATAAAAAGTACTACATCTGAGGAGGGCACAGAAGCCCAGCTCTCTCTCTCTCTCTCTCTCCTGTGGTCGGAGCTGGGGCTTGACGGCTCTTTTCATGCTTTAGTGAAAGTAGGCAAAAAAACCCACAGATCCCAGACCACAAGACCGCAGGCCCTGCCCGTGCCCGTCGCAGTCCCATGGCCGGGGATCAGTACTTGCCAGCGAACATCTGCTGTTGATTCATCAGGAGAAAATGGCAAACAATTAGAAAACCATAGGCTAAGAGAGCTTTTATGTAACATATCCACCCTGACATTCACCACATCGCCACAATCTGACAATGAGCCGCCTGGGCCCGCTCTGCAAATGTCTTTAAGTCTTTTGTAATGACTGAGTGAAATTACCTTAAGCCAAAAGTAATAAGTGGAAAAGCTATTAAAAAAACAGCTATTCACTGGAAAGGGCAAAAGCAAACAAATGGTTTTACTAAACTTTGTAGAAAGTGCACGGCCGCGACACCAAACACACACATGAATGAAAGAGACACAGAGGCAGAGACATGGGTCCAGGACATCGTTACGTAACGGTGTGAGCTGAGGTGTTCACACATCACCCATCCACAAAATTCTTCATTGCACTGGACTTTTGGCAGCCGGCAGCGAGTGGGCTCGTCATTTCACTGCCAAAGCCAGGACACGGGCAGAGCAGCACATGTTTTACCTCCTCCACACGGAGGACAGAACTACGGCCCAGTCCGAGTGAAGACTAACAGCCTGACTGGTCGACTGTAGGATCACATTAGGAACACAGGCTGTTTACACACAGAACTTTTTAAGTCCTAAACATGAGCACATGACTCCACTCCACTGACTTTTCAAAGTTTAAAGGAAATAAAATTAAAATTTGTCACAATACACACACACATATCTACATATACTATATGTACAAATGTGTGTGTTTATATGTATATGTAAATATATATAAACATATACATATATGTACATATGTGTGTATATGTGTAGAGTAAATACATGTAATGTATGTGTATATACATATATACACACATATTACACATGTAATTCAGGAAGTGACCGCCGCCGCCGACGGCTTCGTCTTTTATGAACGTCTTTTCACGTCCAAGAATTACTGTCTTTGTTTATAGAATGAAATCAAAAGTATTCTTACTTCTTTGACAGTGGTTCTGAGTCCAGCAGCGTTCGCTGAACTGTCCGTTGATGGTCGTGGTGGGACAGGTGGTCTTTCCGATGGCTGCCCCGGGACACACATCCCCACACTCCCTGTCATTCTTGTTGGCCATGATGTAGTTGTCCGCCACCGAATCCAGAACCTTGGACCAGTCCAGAGTGGAAAGGTAACAGAGATCTGGGTTCTTCTCGATCCTCACAGCTCCTCGTGTGATGTTCATCAAGCTGTAGAGGCCGATCTCACGCAGCTGGAGCATTTCGAACGCAACCAGGGCGTAGTTGAAGAACAGGTTGTTGCCTCGGATGACCGTCAGGTTGGGGAAGAGGTCGCTGAGACTCTCCAGGCCGTAGACCCTGAACACCAGCAGGTAGTCGGTGATCACCGTGAGCTTTGGAAAACTGAGGCCCCGGAAGTCCTCTGTCTTGGTCCTGAACATGAGCAAGATCTTCAGGTGGCCTTCGATCACGGTGCAGTTCTCGAGGGCCTGGAGGCTGGTCACACTGTTTCGAATGTCCTGCTTGGGACAAACTGTGAAGACAAGAAATGAAGGACATCATTATTTGACACCATCAAGAAAAGAGAAAAAAGGGGAACATCCAGAGACAAGATTGGAAATAAAGAATAGAAGAGATTTAAAAAAAATATATATCACAAATGTATAAAAGTGACTTGTTATTTCCAGGTTAAAATAAGATTAAATTATATTTTAAAAGGTTTTGCTCTGATGTAGTGAAAACAAAAGGCACGTTCATGTATCGGTATCACAGTTGAGATTTAATTCACTAAAAATTTAATTTAATTTGTGTCAAAGAGGAACTTTTTTTAAAATGTATACAGAAATAAATCCACTATAAAAGAGCTGTACTTTGAGGTAACAGCTCCCAGGCTGGTGGACAGCAGTACGACTGCTGTACCACTGTACGAAGTGGCACAACGATGACTTTTGGATGTGGAGAAAACATTCCTAACGTCTGATTGCTGCAGCCGAGCACGGCCGAGGACATTAGGCAACACGTCTGCTCTCTGAACTGGAAAAACAGGGTTCACGAAGTTAGACAGGCTGGAGGAGGTGGGGAAAGAAAGAGGTGTCGTCAAGTCATTAGAGGGATTACTTTACTGAAAAGTGTGCAGCTGCTTCTCTGACACTGATGAAGACCAGACTATTTTCATTGACATTTTGTTTAGAAACCACATATCTGGCAGCAGGCCACCATCAAATAAGGAGCGCTGTCATCACGGCGAGACGGAACTCATCCTCGGTTGTGCCGAGATGATGTGTGTTGCTACTGTAACTCAAAACCATAAAAAAAAAAAACATAGCTAATGCTTTAAACATATTTGACTATGAGTGGGAATGGTGTACTAATAGACTGTTAATAGATATGGAACATTGTCAGTCGTGACTTAGACACATGATCAGATTTAACGAGTAATTCCTTCACTATGCCGTTGAACAGATGTGTGAAACACTGCACCTTAAAATGATACCTTCATATTTTGAATACATATACTCAGGAAACGCTTGTCCGACAATATTTGAGAAAGTCTTAGCAAACTTGTAAATTATCAAAACTCTGAGTGGTTTCCCGACACCAGGGGAACACATCAGATCTTTGCTGAACGTCATCTGAGCTGCAGCTGAGCAGTGAACCGTCTGTGCTCCAGAATACTTCTGCAAAATATATCAAACACTTCGCAATGTGGGAAGTGGAGTACAACCGTAATGAGGGTTTCCTAAGCTCTCTCTCTGGAGACGTGCCAACCTCTTTGTCACACGCATGTGCTTGTGACATAACGCAATAAAGTAATGGTGGTCATAAAGCTGTTTTCTTTTGCAGGTGCATCGCGGGACATTCCAGGCCCGGTTTTACAGTTCACAAGTCACGGGTGCAGCTGGAGGTGTGCTGCCTGGTGAGAGAGCTGTGTTTGTTTACCCAGCGACCCACCGTTGAGATGGGCGCATCAGGCCAACTGGTTAGCCCTGTGGGAAGGTGACATAACAGCGCGGCGTGCAGGTCTTTATGGCACAGAGTCATTTTACACTTTCTGTTGCGTAACGGTACCAGACAACTGCTTTACCTATGCACACAGACTCCGTCCAATCACTGGGCCTGAACAGAAAATGTATGATGCCAGCTAGAAATACGTACGAACAGTATCTCAAAACACATGTTTAAAACTAGGGCCAACTGAGAGCAACCTGAATCCTACTGCCTTCAGTAGGTGTGCACTTTTTCCAAAAAAACAAAACAAACAAACTGTACTTTCAACATGTTCACAGCCAGCGGACTGCAGAGTAACGGACTCTTTAGGAAAACAGTGACAACAAAAGGCTTTAAGATTCCACACGCACGGCCAAAGAAAACTGTTTATCAGCCGAGAACGCTGTCAGCACACAATACAGGGAGATAGTGATTGTGTGGACGCAGCTGAAGACTGAGTGACCCTGTGGAGAAGCCAAGCCATCACAGGGCAGCGAGTCCAAACTCCTATCAGTGTACACTTTCAGCCTGCCCAGTATTTTTAGCACCACATTCCCAATAGAAAATCTAATACACTCCAGCCGTACCAATAGTGGCTCGCATTGGAAACTGGAACATGGCAGCCCTGGTGTGTAAGTGAGGAATTTTAAAGCGGAGAAAGAACTGGCCAGGCTGAGTTCACCATGTGCGAATACTTAGTTTAGGAACAAAACTCTGGCAAAAGTGAGAGGGAAAAGAAAACTCCAAAAAAACCAAAAAAAAAAAAAAAACCACCACCACCCCACAGGCACATACACAAGTTTTGTTGTGGCAGTGAAGGTGACGGAGTTTAGTCTGCAACGACGGACACAAATCAGGCAAAACAAACCAGGTGCAGGACAGAATTAGGAGGGAAAGAAAAATCTGGTAGACAACACAAAGGTTACTACAGCAACTAAGCTGGCTCCTCATACGTCACCTACTCTGAGCCAGACGGCCAAACACCACAATGGCATTACAAACCAGCCGTTAGGGTCATTAGAGGAACAGATTTCTATTGGCTCATGCCATTAGACTCTATCCCTGTTACTACAGCAGGACGACCATGGATTTTTAAAATAAAATTAACACTTTATAAGAGAAATTATGTGAAAATACGTATACAGATAATAACTGTGGTCTTGTTTTTATTAAATTATACATTTTAAAAAAGGATAACAATCCTTGAATTGTTCTTAATTAAAGGTTTTGATAAATGAATGGTTTATTTATTAAAAATGTGTTTTTTTTTTAAAAAAGTAAAGTAATTTTAAGGTGTCAGGAAATTTTTCAACATTCTTAATTAAATATTTTGACAAGTTAATTGTTTATTTATTAAAAATGTGCTTTTTTTTAAGTAAAGTGATTTTAAGGTGTCAGGAAATTTTTCAACAATGTTTTTTTCAAGTATATAATCAATCAATTCAAGTCTGGAGGAGTAAAAACAAATCCCCAAAATAAGACAGTACAGTCAAAATATTACTGTCATAACTCTGTAAAACAAATTGCATCAGAAACCCAATGTTTTGGACTGAAATTTTATTTTATTTTTTCTTATTTTTATTGATTTATAAATTAAACCAAGTAAAAGAATACATCATAATATTTGTCAAAGTTCTTAGTGGTTTTGTGTACTTTGAGAACGTAATCAAGTGGAGTCAAAGTTGACACGGTGTCCATTTCAGGAACAGAGAAAATGACAGATTAACAATCTTTGGTCAATTTGTTGCTCGTCGCTAATCGAAGAATAAAAGCCTGACGTCGAAACAATGCAACTCTCAAATAAGTGATAAAAATGGTGAAATTTACAACGTGCTTCAAATGTGAACAAGAGACGTCCGTAGCACAGTAAACAACACGTTGACATCAGCGGTCATAACACCACGACCCAACACGTCACACGCATGTCAAATTTTATGCCTCCACACACACACCCTGATGAACATGTTCTGTTGTGCTCGCCATAAATCAGGCCAAATGTGAGGATGCAAATCATGCACGGCGGAGTCACATGAGAGTCCTAAATTTAAATCAACATCCAGTTGACTGGACAGTGCACGTACAGTAGCTCTCACTGACAAAGAGGGAGACAGAAAGTGAAGAAACTTTCATTTTCACATCTGTTCACGGCTCTGATCCACTGTAATTTCTCGTCAGCTGCAGGCACCAACAGGCACTCGTGTTGTGCTGGGGGGAGCTGCATGAGTGAAGGGGCTCGGAGGGCTGTACTACTGAAAGTGAACATTACTGCTGGGCCTCACAGAGAGGTGAGGCCCCGATGAGCAAGAACACACACACACACACACACACAGAGCGGTGATTGCAACACTTCCCTGAAACTAAGATGTGCCTGTTCTGTTGTTCTTCAATTTGCACCTAAACTAACCACAGGTCCACAGGACGACAGGGTGTCGAGGTACATTCACTGTTTACAGACCAGTGTGTGTGATGTAAACCTCAAAAATAAGAAACTAGAAAATGTATTTACTACACTGAAGATGCTCTTTAATCTGAGAAATCGAGTCACTGAGAAATAACTGTTACTGTTAATCACACACTTCAATCTTTAATCAGATTCGAATGGCTCTCCTTCAAAAGGTTCCTAAACGTTGGATAATAAAACAGGATTTTGACCTTTCGTCAACAACACAGGATCAGATACTACAGCAGTTATTCAGTGATATTACTACAACCTGGAGATCATGCTCAAGGGATGAAAGCACGCCTCAGGAGCTCTCAGACAGTATGTTTGCATGTGCGCACACACAGATATTATTTATTTGTTTTCTTACAGTATGTTTGCATGTGCAGTGATAAGACGTACACACAGATATTATTTATTTGTTTTCTACAGATGGCAGGGACAAGAACACAGCACGTTGACTGAGCCGCTGCAGCTCCAGTACCTGCTGAATGTGATCATACGTTTTATTATGGAGAATGGAGTTAGACGTTGTCAACTCTTCAGGTCCAGGATCCAGTCATAAGATTCTAGGACCACCATAATGGATTTGGTTGGTCTAACCTGAGAGTATAACAATTAATGAAATGTTTTATCTCTGTAATATTTCATGTTGCGTTTCAAATATTTATAACCACTCCCTAAAACTGAAATATTCACCATGACCACAGAGACAAGTCCGTTCTTGATCATCTCAACATTTCTCTGTTTACAGAAAACAAAAATGGATGGCGCGCACATATGCAGTAAAAGGTTTGTTTTTTAGGCTCACTGTTCAATCAGTTTTGCTCCAGCTGTCTTTTATACTTCAGATCTACTCTCTTACGCTGCTGAATGAGCTGAGTCTTGTATTACGCCTCTATTGTCAAAAACAGAGATTTCTTCCTAAATTAAATGTGACTAAAAACACTCTAGTCATCTAATACCAAAATAATCACAACATTTGGTCTGAGTTTCACTCGTTTTGAAGTCATCTTTACTTGGTTTCCACCTTGTTTTCAATCTTTGCATTTTGTTCCTCATTTTAAACTACGCAATCTGTTTTTATTTATTTTTTTCAAAACCCGTGAATCGGAAAGTTTATCTGAAGTCAAATGGGAGAAGTGAAGCTTAAAAAAAAAGAAAAAAGAAAAAAGAAACTGCTCTAAGTCTTATGGGCTGTGACACAAAACCTATCAGTCGGTTTAAAACCTTTAAGTTCACATGGGCGAACGGGCCGTGTTGGCAGTGCGCTAATCATTACCTCAGAGTGTAGGAGCGTAACAACAAGGTGACTTCCTCCTAACAGGAGCACGGTGTCAAAGGTAAAGATGTGTCACATAAAGCTTTCTTGACAGACACCTTTGGAGTGCAGGTGTGTCATATTTCACGATGTGCATATTTTTAAACCTGTCATCTAGAATTACATGACTATTGTTGAGCATGACAACAATGATCCAGTCCTTTGTGCTCAGGTTAAACACCCTTATGCCTTTGGTACTTGAGACAACACTGGAAGTGTGTGAGTGATGCGTGCGTAGAGGTGACAGTTCCATCACCTCGTGACTGCACGTCTCATCAGGGAAATAAAACTCACCTGATTTTTTAACAGTTAAAAACACCTGTCCAGGACAAATAGATGTTTGACCCTCATAATCAAACGATCACGGCAAAATAATATGACAGAAAACAAAAGACATCTGACATCTTGTCAAACAGTCGGAGGTGAAATGAGGTTTTTGTTCCTAACATAGTATTTCCTACATTTTCAAGATTTATTTAAATTATCCAATTTGACTGAATTTGTCTGAAACTATTACTCGTTCAATGTTAATCATTTGTCTAAGCGACAGCGACAAGTAGAACATTCAAATACTTCCATTAAGTAGTAAAGTATTTAAATATATCAGACGGCTGTAAAGATCTTTCGTTTTTATGACATTCTTTGAAGAACACAAGGTACATAACAAATTATTTCAAAACGTTTCCCACATTTAATAAAAGCTGTGAACTGAAATGAATTGAAAAAAATAATCTTTCAGGGGGAAAAGTACCGATTGTTTCATAAGTGTGCACGCCCATAAGATTAATCCTTAGCTGAGGAACTATTTGATTTAATCACAGTGTTTAGTCTTTAATTGGTGCTCACCTGACTTTGGTCAAAGATCTCTCTCTGTTGTTGTAGGATTTAAGCTACCGTTCACAGAGCGCTTCTGAAGAATCAGAAAGGCCTCGTTTTTTTAGATATTACTCAGGAGATGAGTACTTTTAAACCAATCAAATGCTCCGGGTCAACTCACCGGAGGGTAAACATTTAATTTTTTTTTTTTCCCATTTATAGCTACAATGTTTTTTCTATAGTGTCACCTTTCTTTATACCAATCAAACGTACGCACACAGACGCCCTCCTGGATATCTATAAAACTTAGCTACAGTTTGTTTTTCCAAAAAAAAAGAAGAAATCAACGCCTACATACAGCAAAGATTTACTACAGTACTATATATATATATCACACAATATGGGGTTTCGCAAGAAGCACCTGATGAACTGCCAACCATGTGTACATGTAACTATCAGTTTAAACAAGAATGTTTTACTTGAGGTGTGGTTCTCCTCTGGGAAACAAAAACACCTCGCACTGAAATGCAAGTTACCGCATCAACACAGGCTAGACTTTTATTGAGCATAATTATCAATATATAACGTGCAGGACCTTTCCAAGTGTAATGTTGTAATGAGTAGATATTTATCTTAAAGACTTACTTCCTGCTCTGTTTTTTTTTTTTAAAAAAAAAGCACCAGGTGCAACCTCAGGTTTTTTTTTTTTTTTTACAAAGTCGTGTTTGACTTTTGTAAAAAATAAAGATTGTTGCACATTTTAAGGTCTGTGTTTAAATTCTTGTTCAATTCAAAGCAAAACGTTCCTTCTGTCTTTTTTGTCCTTTCCGTCCTTTTGCTTTTACCATAGTCTCTGATGGTTTGTTTTTCCCTTTGTGGATATTCTCTACCTGCATCAGGGCCTTGTCTACATTGTAAACATTGCCATAAGGACTTATTTATAGTTTATCTGAAACAAATCATCATTGATTTGGAATTGTATTTTATTTTTTCTGTGAGAATATCTGTTTTTAGGAAGAATAGAGTTTTGAAAAAAGTTCAGTTATGATAACTATTATTAAGTCAACTGAAGGGTACTTGGAAACAGTACTATTTAATGTACAAAAGGGCGGCGTAAGTCATCAGGTTTTGGTCATTTAGCCACATTTTTGTACTTGAGGTGACACAGTGGTTGATGTAAACCACCGTTTTTTTTTCTTTCCAACAACAAGAGAAAAGACGAAAACAAAAGAATGCAAAGACACAGACGTTGTTAGTAACTCAGTTATTATTCAGTTTGTACACGTCCAAACACATGCTGGTGTCTGGACGAACTGCAGCGCGACAGTAAGTAGGTGAGTTTTCACTGCCCATAAATAAATGTTTATGAGCATGCAACTCGTCAGAGCTGAGCAGCAAAGAACCTCGGAAGAGTTTTTCCCTTCAACGCTGTTCAGTACACTTCATGAAACCAGCCAGTGAGAGGCCCAGCTTCAAATCTTCCATTCTGTGGTTCAAACTTAAGTCTGGGAGCAATGTGTAGTAGTGTGTGTGTGTGTGTGTGTGTGTTGGGGGTAGGAGAGCGCAGCGCAAAAAAAACACACAACATACTTTTTGATTTATATCTCTACGGTCTTGTTCTGACTGGTTCTGACATCACTCCGTTCTCCCTTCACCAAAATCTGATAATGTGTCAAACATCCTTCCAATCATGGGAACAGGAATCATGGACAGATTACAATGGATCGTTGTTACATCGAGTCTGAAGCTGGGCCCGGGGACGTACACGTGTTGTGAGTAAACAGAGAACATGTAAACAGTAACACACACTCCTCTTTAATATATAATCTAATGTTTCCCCGTAACATTACACAGAAGAAACTGGATTAAATGCAGGCTGCTGTAATGGTGCTTCTGTGCTCGAATTAAAGGAATATATTTGGGTGTTTGTTTTTTTCATTTAAAGAGACATTTTCAGAGAAACCATTTTGCCTAAATATCAGCCAGCCTTCACAGCTTTAACCAATGCCTACACTGAAAATTCCTCCTTGATAAGAGGCTTTACAACAGAAGGGACGACGTATTAGCCAATATATGTTCAATCACCAACTGTTATTTTTATCAATCAATCAAGCAGAAGAAGAATCAAGAATCTTTATTTGTCACATGCATGCATACCAAAGTGCCAGAAAAGACGAAAAAAAGAATTCTAAAATTATAAAACTATATAAGATAATAACTAATGGTGATTAGGAATGGTTTGATTGTGCAGAGAAGAGGAGAGGTCGGTGTTTGTGGAGGTGAACGTTATCAAACATTTACAATATTACAGTATTCACAATATTTGACCAAGAAAATTCAATATTTATATGACGTTGCCTGGGAGGTTGACTTTCTCTGCCGGAATAAAAGAGTTCAAATTGATAAACATGAAGGTCACACTCGCAGTTGCCAGAGTTACTGTAATTATACTTTGTTCAAATGTCAAATATAATAATAATAATTAATATACGGTTAGTGATGACGCGGTAGAGGCTGAACATGCAGACATGTTTAATAAATGACGGTGGAACTACAATATTTTGCTAATTTACTGCAAGATTTATGAGTGAAACAATTGACTGACATCCACCACACTTGCTAATTTACTGTAAGATTGTGAAACAATTGACTGACATCCACCACAGGTCATCAGAACTGACCTCTGGTAAGTGACCTCTGGTCATGTTGTTAATGAAAACACCTACAGTACAGCAGCTTAAACAGCACTGATGCTGTGTATTTCCTCATACTGTAGGTACAAACAATATTTCCTTATAATAAAAAAACAAAAACAAAACAGTTTGAGTTCACGCAGCCAATGTGGAGTTTGACTAACGTGGTTATCAGGGGGGTCTGTGGGCTGTGAATATAAAAGATTGTCAGGGCTTTTTGTTCCATTCCCACAGTGACCACAGCTACAGATCAAGTCTCGTCCCTCGCCCGGACACTCAATTCATTCATGTTAAATCTCAGAGCACCGACTTATTTGGGACAAAACATTTTGTTTACAGATCCCGCAGACCTAAAACGGCCGATAAGTGTTGACCTTTGTTCCTTCAATGCAGCTGCCGGCTACAGCCTGCTGCCTATGTGCTTCAAAAACAATCACTAAACAAGAAGAAATCATTGTGACAGCATGGCAACAGGACGCCTGCAGTGAAGAATAATGACTCTTTTAATACCTCTGTAATAACAACGTTAATCGGCGAGGTCATATATAAATATTATTATGACACTTATTACTATTATTATTATTTTTCTTCTCTTTTAGTAGATTGCTTGTTTATTGTCATTTATTTTATTATATTAAAATAAAGATTTATTTTATTTTTTTTGACAGTAGTTCAAAAATGTTGGATGAAACTTTCAAGAGACATAATTTAAGGGCCCAGGTGTTTCCTTTGGGATTTCTGTGCTGAGGTCAATAAACTGAATAGATTTTATTTATTCTCTGCATATTTCTTAAAATGTGGTTAAATCAGAAACAACAGGACTAAGTACAGATTTTTATCAATTTACCATTAGGAAGAAGAAACTACAATACATTGTGTCTATTCATTTGGAAATTCAAATATAAGGTCAACAACTGTGGTGCTCACCAACTATTTTGTCTTTTATTTCAGAAAATAATCATAATAATATAATATAATATAATAATCATAATATTTTTCTTTAAATACAAATTTATTCAGACTTACCTCAGACCTGATTTCTGAATACATTACATGGATTTAGAGAAACAAACCAAAATTAAAATCATTAATAAAAAGTAAAAATGTTCTGTCTCTCATATTGGTTATTTGTATGAATACAAATTAAACAGGGTTTTAAAAATTATATTTCTTTTTAAAATGAATGATAAGGTATGTAGAGATTTGTGTACCTACAGTAGATACACATTATACATATACATAAACATATACGTATATTCTATGTATAACTTTATTTATATATTTCCTGACTGTTTATTTTCCATGTATTAAATTATTTATTATTAGATATAAATATCGATGAAATATTTTTTTACAAATATACTTTCTATTTAACGAACTATTTTGACCGTTACCTGAAATATAAATCTAAAATGATAATGTTTACACCTTTTTTCCTCAATTTTTTTTTAAAACTCTTTTTCTCAGTTTTGTGCCATTAAATTATTACCATTCGTATCATTTTCCATGTGTCCCAATCCCACTACCACGTATAAAAACTTTTTCCTCCATTCTGACTGCGTACTTGTAACAGCACGTTCCGTTTCGCCAAAATGTCGTTGCAGTGAGCACACAGTGATATAACGGATTATTTTAGTCTGATAAAATGGTTGATGTTCGTGCAGATAAAGCTGTGTGGAGCAGATACTCACTCTCTGCAGCGGCTTGATGACAGCTCATCACGAAGCAGGCGACGGTCAAAACTAAACACAAAGTCCGAAGACACATCACTGACTCTGGGTAGCACACCATTCAGCTCCGGTCTGATAAAAAAAATATATTCCTCGGTAAAGGAGGGAGGTAAAGTTGTTGTTAAAATAAAGGAGGATGCCTTCAGGAGACTGATTTTGTTTTGCGGCGTGGACCAACAGGTAAACAAAAATAAAGGAAAGACATTCCGGAAGATGGGCGGAGGTTCGAGTCCAGCGTGTTCAGTCAAACACAGGCTGAAGCTGCAGCGGCTGCAGCCGAAGTTAGAAGCCTGCGCTGTCCACGCGTGCACCACAGCCCCGTGTCGTGTTCTCCCATAAACAAGGAATAATTAAAACATGCAGCTTCACGTTGTCCCCTGTCACGAAAAAAGAAGTTTAAAACGATCCCTTGCCCTTTGGAAGGAGGAGCTAGAGCCAGTTAGCCGCCTAGCTTCGATCCAGTCCAGGCCACACTCAAGTTTGCGCTGGTCTTCTCCGCAGCACTTTTACGTGCAATAATCTAACGCCGTTTATATGCAATTAATTTACATGCAACCACAAAAAGGCTGCGTGTCTACAAACAGTTGTCAAAAAGAACAGACTTATCTGAACTCTGAAGTGTTATGGAAGTCGTTAACTGCAGGCTGTGGCATGCGTGGCGTCAACGTTTGCATGTCTTTGGGTTAAAAAAAAATCCTCTTCGTTGGAGCAAACATCCAGATTCAATGCTGCTTCGCCTGTTTGCGAAATAGCAGCGTTTTTTTTGGTATCTTTGCTGTTTTGTTTTTTTTTTCTTTGCTCAGTGCAGAGATTTCAGTGAGACTGTGGAAAGCTGGCAAACACTTCACGTCGAGGCTCAGCAGCAGCAGCAACAGCCCACTTTCCCTTTTATATTTATTTATTAAAAAAAAAGAAATTATAATTCAGGAATTATCTGTAACATCAATATTGATACGATCCGAGTGACGCTCCTGCTCCCCCAGTTCCCTGGTGCGACGGGACAGAACGCGAAACGACGGCGTTGCTGTAAAGTTTTGCAGTTGTTATGATAATATTTTTCTCCCCGTCTCTTCTCGCACAGACAGAGGTAGATGGTCGAGTAGAGTCTCCTCTCCA
Organism: Cynoglossus semilaevis; assembly: GCF_000523025.1. Lineage (NCBI taxonomy): Eukaryota > Metazoa > Chordata > Actinopteri > Pleuronectiformes > Cynoglossidae > Cynoglossus > Cynoglossus semilaevis. Next base: position 9,651,791 of record NC_024326.1, read on the forward strand.
GCAGGACCTGCAGGATCCAGTTCTTCTTCTCCTTCTCAGCCTCTCCACCAGTAAACAAACCCAGCCAGTGAGCCAGATGGGCTTCAGGGGAAATACGGACTGGAGCTTATTGGATTACACTACAAACCCATCCAAGTGTCAGACCGTTAAAAAAAGAAAAAAGAAGCAGTTATGTGCAGAGTGGAACACACACGGACTGTTATTTGATTCATAAATACAATACACATAAAGTGAAGACATAAGTGAGAATGATCAGGAGGCAAAGAACAGACAGAGCCATAGATCATATATATATATGTATATATATATATAAAACACGGACCCAGTCAACCTTTAGGGAAAAAACTGTATTAAATTTGATGTAACAGTCAGTTGTTTTTTCCCAGATATTCTCACAGACTTGAGATTTAAACGAGATTTTCCTTTTTCCTTAATCTATGTATTTCTTTTGAGCGTCTGCTTTTTTAAGGAATCAGATTTTTGTCTCATAAACTTTGATTTTTCTTCTCTTGGTTCGACAGCAGCACTCCATCCTTGGTGTTGTATTACTGCCACCTACTGGGTCTGTTTACCACTGTTGTAACAGCAAAATCTGTTTTAATAATGTTATGAATTGTAAGTATAAAATAAAGGAAACAGAAATCTTTTTTATTTTATGCTCTGTAATAATTGATACATTGATGAAAATACAAAAAGAAATCATGTGAATGCATTCCATCTTTTTATGTAACTGACTTTTTTTAGGGGGAAAAATTGCTGTTTTTATGTAAACTTGAACTGCACAGTAAGCAGATAGACAGTTTATGGTTAACCCGGTGGTTAAAAACCCCACATATAATGTAGAGCAGTAAACTCCAAATTACCGGGGCAGGGTCACATGAGGGGCCCCTCAAAGGTGTTGTTATGTTGAGCAGCTTCCCACCTAATTTTGTTAGAGTAACAAGACACACTTCTGCGGACATGCTGCTTATTTATTTTGTGACATATTTGGCGTTCAAACAAATTCTTTCTAAATATTTTGCACATGATTTGTGGTTTTCTTCTTCTTATGTAAACCCTAGATTTGGTCATGTAATGGAAGAATGTGATTCAAAAACAAAGTGGGAGTGAAACGTCAAAACACAGACGTCTTTTTCCGATTAAAGCAATATAAAAATATTAAATTTTAGCAGCTACGATTGTCTGTGTTTGGTAAAAGTTTTGTAAAAGTCCTGTTCATATATAACGAGTTAAGAGGAAAAAACACAGGAGGAAATTGAACTCTTTATTGATGCAGCCACAAAAATAGAATTTAATTTTTGTTTTGATCTTCACACTCAGACAGACCGGAGGAAAAGGTAGCCTTGTTTTCTCACCGCAGAGATGGAAATATCTGTGATTTTGCTTCCTGTCATGTTCCACAGCTTCTGCTCCTCAACTGCTTATTCACTACCTGTTTACCACCGGACATCAGCAGCAGCTCTGAGGCAAGATAATTATATCCTGTTTTGTACAATAACAGATTTACCCAGAGAATATGAATCTAAAAAAAACATTCTGATCATCTGTGTGACCTACACCACACACAGGAGCAGTGGGCCACACTTCTAAGTCCACCTGAGCAGCAAGGAGTTCTTGGCCCATTCTGATCATCTGTGACACACAGGAGCAGTGGGTCCACCTGAGCAGCAAGGAGTTCTTGGTGCTGGATCATCACACCACGGCCCGGCACTTTTGGGGATTCGAACCATAAAGCCTGCCATTACAGGACGTAGACTTAAAGAGACTGTAAAGCCATGAAGAATCCCAACGAGGATGGGATTGGAACACAGGAGTGTAGAGCGCTGTGGATTAGCGGTCCATTGTTCCGTGAGCAAGGAAGGACTAAGTAAACTCTGCACCGCGGTCTGAACAAGCAGCACTTACAGTGGAGCCGGAGGGAACAAAAGGTCACTGACAGTTTGAAAGTTATGAGCCACTGAGCCAACTGGAGCAGGACTGCAGTGCAGTAATATCTTGCCTTAGAGAGAAAGCATGTCTTAAGTATACCTCTGGGTATTATGGACCTTTACCATAATCTCCGACTGAGGCTCGAGAACGTAGGAGTCAGGTTTCCATAATGAGATTAAAGCCAATGGCTGATGACTGACCAAAGCCATGTCCCACTTTCCATTCATCAGGAACACACACACACACAGTTTCATTAAAAAAAACACAGACGCACGCGCACACACACAGTCGCGTCCCCAATTTACTGGTTTCACGCCATTTCACACAAACAGTTTTATTACAGGGAGACGGAGGTTGATGGAAGTCGGATACAAATAATTAAGTGTTCCATTTAGCTCTAATTGAACCAAACTTGTTCTGGGCTGTTTTGCTCAGACCCAGATCATTACACGACATCCACATGTTTTTGAGTCTTAGCTGAACCAAAAAAACAATGAGTCACAGGCACATGACGCCACGGCTGATAGCATGTCGTGTCGCTCAGGACTTCAGAGCTCGTCGTCTGAACTCTGACCTCTAATCCTGACAAACCTCCCTGACCTCTGCTGGGGTCAGCTGTTGACATGGACTGTTCAGCACTACACAGCCTGACTTCTGTGGCTGCTGGTGACTGGGGGGAGGAAGTGGGGGCAGGGCTGGGGACGGTTGATGGTTGAAGCGGACAGATGACCATGTTTACTGTATACGCCTTCTTTTTACATAAACATAGAGCGAGATGTAAATGGAGGAGGTCACCTCACTATGACCAGACGAGTTGATGAAAACTCTTTACACTATATATCATAATATAACTGTGGGTTTAAATAGTTTCTTACTGATTTTAATTATTTTATTAGAGATTCCCAACTGGGTCACATGACTCTGCAAAGCACACAGCTCACTTTATACTTCTTTATTTTCCACCTAGTGCTATGTTAATAAAATCGAGTTATTACAACTGTCACTGTAAGAGTGACTGAGGAGGAGTCAAGATTAAATAAAATCCTGATTTCAAACTATGTTTGGTGAATAATAATAATAATTAATATTATACATGTAATTGTGTCCAGATTTTGGCAGGAGACAATGATTAAAGGGTCACACGATGTCCCCACATCTTAACTTCCTGTTGTAGCCATGCTACGTTCCTTCCGTTGTGTTGTTTCAACATCCAATATTTACATGTAAATTGTTGAAACCCTTCCGTCTGTAATCCAGGCCAAACAGGAATGTTCAGGAAAAGACACCAACTGTGTCATTATATTTGTGATGGTAATGACTTTAAATGGCAACGCAAAAGTACCATTACGTCCAGATACCGTAATACATATATTAAAACGAGGCTCAAAGTCCATTTAATTTTCCCGTAGATGTGAAATGTTAAATAATGCAGTTTTAATCACATTAAACCATAAAATGATTTCATAATTACTGTGACCTTCTCCCACAGGAAACATTAGCTGCACCAGGATCACATGGACCTGGTAAACATAATGCAAAACACTGAACTTCCAGAAAAGTTTGGAAAAGTTTAAACAGAAGAATAGAAGATGAATGTGATCTTATATAAGAGACAGACTTTGACATCTGCTGCCAGCAGCTGCATTCACAACGCCACAGCACGGACCTTTACCTGATTCTGACATATAGGGGGCACCCTGTTAAAATGTGACAGCAAAAAGAACAGGGTCAGAGTTCAGTGAGATAAGAGCCAGCGAGTCTATTCTTCTGTACATACTGTGACTGTCAGTACTTTTACCATCCACATGCTCCCTCAGATGTCTGGGAGAGCCGGCCTCAAAGGTCACTTCATGTGGCCTTTCTAATCTATCATATTTTTCCAGGAGTGACTTTGAGGAAAAGGAGGATTTTTCTCAGACAGACGTTGTGTTTACTGGTTTCACGCCATTTCACACAAACAGTTTTATTACAGGGAGACGGAGGTTGATGGAAGTCGGATACAAATAATTAAGTGTTCCATTTAGCTCTAATTGAACCAAACTTGTTCTGGGCTGTTTTGCTCAGACCCAGATCATTACACGACATCCACATGTTTTTGAGTCTTAGCTGAACCAAAAAAACAATGAGTCACAGGCACATGACGCCACGGCTGATAGCATGTCGTGTCGCTCAGGACTTCAGAGCTCGTCGTCTGAACTCTGACCTCTAATCCTGACAAACCTCCCTGACCTCTGCTGGGGTCAGCTGTTGACATGGACTGTTCAGCACTACACAGCCTGACTTCTGTGGCTGCTGGTGACTGGGGGGAGGAAGAGGGGGCAGGGCTGGGGACGGTTGATGGTTGAAGCGGACAGATGACCATGTTTACTGTATACGCCTTCTTTTTACATAAACATAGAGCGAGATGTAAATGGAGGAGGTCACCTCACTATGACCAGACGAGTTGATGAAAACTCTTTACACTATATATCATAATATAACTGTGGGTTTAAATAGTTTCTTACTGATTTTAATTATTTTATTAGAGATTCCCAACTGGGTCACATGACTCTGCAAAGCACACAGCTCACTTTATACTTCTTTATTTTCCACCTAGTGCTATGTTAATAAAATCGAGTTATTACAACTGTCACTGTAAGAGTGACTGAGGAGGAGTCAAGATTAAATAAAATCCTGATTTCAAACTATGTTTGGTGAATAATAATAATAATTAATATTATACATGTAATTGTGTCCAGATTTTGGCAGGAGACAATGATTAAAGGGTCACACGATGTCCCCACATCTTAACTTCCTGTTGTAGCCATGCTACGATCCTTCCGTTGTGTTGTTTCAACATCCAATATTTACATGTAAATTGTTGAAACCCTTCCGTCTGTAATCCAGGCCAAACAGGAATGTTCAGGAAAAGACACAAACTGTGTCATTATATTTGTGATGGTAATGACTTTAAATGGCAACGCAAAAGTACCATTACGTCCAGATACCGTAATACATATATTAAAACGAGGCTCAAAGTCCATTTAATTTTCCCGTAGATGTGAAATGTTAAATAATGCAGTTTTAATCACATTAAACCATAAAATGATTTCATAATTACTGTGACCTTCTCCCACAGGAAACATTAGCTGCACCAGGATCACATGGACCTGGTAAACATAATGCAAAACACAATGAGAACTTCCAGAAAAGTTTGGAAAAGTTTAAACAGAAGAATAGAAGATGGATGTGATCTTATATAAGAGACAGACTTTGACATCTGCTGCCAGCAGCTGCATTCACAACGCCACAGCACGGACCTTTACCTGATTCTGACATATAGGGGGCACCCTGTTAAAATGTGACAGCAAAAAGAACAGGGTCAGAGTTCAGTGAGATAAGAGCCAGCGAGTCTATTCTTCTGTACATACTGTGACTGTCAGTACTTTTACCATCCACATGCTCCCTCAGATGTCTGGGAGAGCCGGCCTCAAAGGTCACTTCATGTGGCCTTTCTAATCTATCATATTTTTCCAGGAGTGACTTTGAGGAAAAGGAGGATTTTTCTCAGACAGACGTTGTGTGTGAAACAGTCCAGAGGCCCACACCTATCCCTGGGTTAATGGTTAATGTGGCAGGAAGTCATATGAGGGAACACTGGTGGTCTGCTTATAGAACATGGGAAAGCAGGAATCGGACAGAGTTTACTGACACATAGAGGTTCACACAGACCCGTTTGACTGCAAGAACAATGAGCTTGACACATGATTCATCCCACAGGCTCTTCCTGGACGCCAGCATGCCGCAGGAAAAGATGCAGTCGCGTGTCAGGGCTGAGAGGGACATCCACCAGAGGGCCCGCTTCCTCTTCCCAGTGCGTCTGCAGGGATGGAGGTGTACTGCCCAGGAGATAGGCTTCTTCCTGGTGCCATTTCCAGGCTTGGCAAAGACAATACGGTGCAGCTTCAAGCAGGTCTTGATGAATGCTCTCACACTCTGAGGTACGGGCAGATTTATAGCAGCAGTGCCACAGAGCCATTGTCCAGCAGCCCTGTTTCCCAACATGCTGCACTTGTGATCTGAAATGAACCCTGGAAGATACAGTAGATACGTATGAACCCACAGCAACGCTGCGTCACAATACATTTTTTACAGCTTCCTCTCAGAGTCACACGGTCGCTCCATCAACACAGGCACAAACACGAACACCAGAGACTCTCACACCCTTCAAAAAGTTTAACATGAATGAAAATTGAATAAAATACTTAAATATTAAATAAAGTTTTAGTCACTGTAAGTCAGGGGTCACCAACTATATTTGTCAGGGGGCCAGATTGTTTTTTTTTTTAAAGACACTTTGGGGCTGGACACTCGAATAAAACAAAATTAAAAAACACCAACACATTTTTTGTAACTTTTTGGAATTCAGTTGTGGACTGAAATGGGCCTGCGGGCCACCAGTTGATGACCTACTCAGACACACACAGATACAAACAAAGGGAAATCATTGTACAATAAACCTTTAATAAATAGTTTGTCATTAGTTTCCCATATTTACATCATAACCACCATGTCCTTATGTTGCCACACTCATTTCTTGGCTAATTTTAGGCACACAGAGAGAGGGGTGGGGGGAGTTCAGGCCACAGACCACGTTCGTACTGAAAAACCAAGAGTGGTTAGTAGCAGGTAGGTCTGGAGGAATCTATTCTTATAACTGGACCTTAAACCCAAACAGACCCAGAAGTGGTTGACTTTTTGAGCAACAAATATATACATTTACTGTCCTTTCACTTGATTTTTAGTCAATCCAGAATCTTCTGCACACGGGGCTGGTGTAGAATCTTACCAATGTATGCAGAATCTGAATGAACTTTGTTGGTCCAATGATGATAAAGGAGACACACACACATAGAAAAAAAAAAAAAAATCCACAAAAGATAAACAGTAACAGCGTCCACTAAAGTAACATCCCCTCTTAAATAACTAAAGGTGACAGGCATATGAAAATGTTAAGGTGTTGCGTGTGGTAAACACATGCAGCTCAACTGGTACGATCAGCGACCGACTATGAACGCCACACTAGTAACCGACCGGGGAGACATGCTTGTTATTAACAGACGACTGCTAAAGGAGGTGGTCTGAACATTTCTTCCTTCAAATGGTGAAGCTGAAAAAGACTTCTTAAAATGACTGATGTTATAAAAAAAAATACATGTATAAAAATAAGAGCATTAAAATTGAAATTTCAGCCAAAGAAAGGCAGAAAAAATAGAAGCGAATAGCCACGCCATTCAATCACACAGGTGTAGGAAAACCAAAACAAACACAAATAGTTTGGCACAAAACAAATAAATGCACCAAAAAAAAAAAAGCAAAACAGAATTAAACCCACTGTTACTGGAGAGTTTGAACTGGCATGAGTCAAAATGAGAGAAAAATCAGCAACACGCAAAAAGATTATTATGAGTTCATGATGATATAAACATTAACATTTCCAAATGTGTATTTTTATTCTAGCACAATTAAAAAAAGCAACCAATTCTTCTTCCTGTTGTCATCTCTATGATTGAATGTGGAAAACCTGGATATAATAATCTGGATTATGCTGATCAGCTCCAGCTGGGATTACAGTAGGAACTCAGTTTGAACGGCAGAATGAACCGAGTGAAACCATGGGTGACCTTTTGTCAGCTGCAGCTGTAACATCTGGTTAAATCGAAGGAGCTTCTCATCCACTGTGATGGAAACATGCTGCTGGTACTTGCCCTCCTGTTTTTCCCATTCTTAGTCCTGGTTGTGACGTGTGTGGAACTACACCAAACTAGAAATCGAGTTACACCTGCTCACTGGAAATACACGAAACTAGAAATCGAGTTACACCTGCTCAAATCATTGTTGTTTTTTCTAACCTCTACACCTGCAGCAAAACATCATTGATTTATCACCTATATTAACTCAAAGTCGCTCTGAGATGGTGATCAGGAAGCCTCAACCGTGTCCTAAATAAATGTCAGCAATCTGAGAAACTCAGACGTCATAAAAAGAAACAGGTTTTTTTTTTATATAAGTGAGGAACGACTCCAATGGGAGCGATAGCATATGATCACAGAGCCTTCTCAGACCGGGGTCTTCATCCAGGTTATAAAATGTGTGTGTGTGTGTATATATATAATTATATATACTGTATATAGAGTTACTTCAAGGCAACGTTTGTATCTTGACTAAAACTATGAGGAGACAAAAAAAAAGGTACAACCCAGGAGTACGACTCCTAGACGTAAACATTGTAAAACTGTTTCAGCTCATAGACTGGTCTCTGTCGTCTGAGAGAGGTGTGATATTTAAGGAAGAGTGTGGTCTTATATGCGGTGGCGTCTGACCCCCGTCCTAAGTGTCATTTGGCGGCTTCTCCTCTGTCGCTGCTCCACACAGACACAGGTTACTGTGCCTCCCTGCTCCGTTCTTTCTCGAAGCTGTGGTTGGTTTGAGGTGGGAGGGGAGTTTTTCACCGTTTGTTAGATTGTTGATGGACTGACAAGTGACACATTGACTCTGACTCGAGGGGGAAAAAAAAATAAACATCACACGGAATTTTGTGACTCTTCGTCGTCTGCACACACCGGTTTACACTGGTTGTTTTTCCACCAGGAGGGGGAGCAATGCTGTATTTCCTACTGTGTTAACGTTTTATAGAAACCACGTATTAAAGTCCAGCTCTGCCAAGTCACACACACACACACACACACACCTCTCCAGTGCAGCCTGAAAAACACTCACACTCTCATGGTCCGGGCTCTCACAACAACCCTGCTTTAAAAAAAAAGCTGCTGAGGAAAGAGCGCCCACTGTTGTGCTGTGGATAGAAACACAGACACGTACACCTCGTTTGTAGCACTACAGTCCAATGTGTGCCTGAGGTCCATTTGTGCAGGGGGGGAGGTTTGGCTGGGCAGAGAGCGAGTCTGCCCCCTGTGGCTAAGGTTATACACTGCTGTCTTCCAGTAGTGGTTCCTTGCCCTCTGCCCCGCTGCCCTGGGGGCTGTGAGAGTGACTCTGTGCCCCGTTGCTGTGCTTCTTGTAGGCACCAGGCCTCGAACCAGTCCCCGTGTGCTCCGGGATGAAGAGGGCGACCAACAGAGACAGCAGCACTGAGCACGCACCGAAGAGGAAGGGCGGGCCTGGGATGATGGCACTCTGCAGGGAGAGATGAAGACAACAGTCAGGTACAAGTACGAGTCCTGTGGTTCGGCAATAAATGATGCAAACACCATGGAGAATTATTGATGCCAAAGATTAGCACACAACTTTAGTTCAGTCCTTTTAAATGTTCATTTCTTTTTACCTCGTCGGTGGGGTTGGCCATGTTGGATTTGGCACCTTTCTCAGAACCGTCTGTGTCTGACAACTCTACGTGAAACAGGTAGAAGACAAAACCGTACAGAGCTGGACCCAGACCGTTACAGAGGCCTCGGATTCCTGTGATCATTCCCTGGACAACACCTGCAGACGTAGAGATACACACACTGGTGAGGTGAGGAAAATGTCCAGGAGGAAACTAAACTGACAAGAATAAACAGCAGAAGTCCAGTCATGACTAAATAAATGAAACACGGCAGGTGGATCTGAAGCCTACCTTGTTGGTCTGGATCTGCGTTACGGGACACAATGGCACTGATAGCTGGAAAAGTGATGCTGGACATGGCAGCAACAGCCCCTGCTGCCCACATCATCCTAGAACCCAGAAAATATATTACATTATATATTTATACGTCACATTTAGGAGAGCCTATCTGCAACATTTGCTAACATGTGACAACATATTATTGTAATTAACTTTACATTCTTTATTCCAGGTGAACAAACACAACTACCCAAGTTTGGTGGGTTGTTTAAAAGCCAGGTCTAAAGTTCAGGAAAAATTATCTGGTTCTGCACAGATGTTACCTTGCACAAACATTATTTTCTAAATATTCTAAATGCCCTGTAAATAAAATCAAAACATCGCACACTCAGATGTTTTACACAACACTGCCCTCTTGTGGTCTACCAGGGAATTACAAGGCCTTAGGAATTTCTTTAAAAAATATCAAATATACTTTTCAGCAGTGTTATAACTCAGATTCCAGAGTTTTGCTGATTTCGTTTTCTAACCAAATGTAACTAAATAAAATATTTTATATTGTACGCAATGTACGTCATTTTTAATATATAAAATAATAAATATAATAACAAAAACCCCAACATCAAGTAGAATAGTAGAAAGTAGAAAGAATAACTATAAAAGAAAGAATAACAGAAAGAATAACTATAAAAAAAAAAACATTTTAAAATGTTCCATGAAGGTGTGTGTTTATATAAATATTATACTGACCAGGGCTGAGAGCCAAAGCCGTACCACGCAAGCTGGAGGATCTGGAAGCCGAGGCCGAGCAGAATCGTGTTCTTATTTCCTATTGACCTCATTAAGATCCCCAACACTACCGTCTGTGGAGGCAGAAAACATAACCCAGAAAATCAACACAACATTACTCATTTTCAGACCCCAACTGTATTAGTGTCCTGTATTCTGAGCTCAACGTGCAAAGTACATGGTATTATTTATAAAGGGTTTCATTTAAAAAAAAACAAAAAAAACATACGACAGACAAAAAATAAAATATGTTTATTAGGCTTAACACGGGGGTAAATTTTCCAAGTACCTGTGCTAGTATTGAGAGGATTCCCACTACTGCGATAAAAGCAGCCACAGTCTCTGAAGAGAAGCCTATAACCTGGGGGGAGAGTGAGCAGTGAAAAGTCACAAGTTAGTAACCAAAAAGAAAAACACAGTTTTCCTTATCTCCTGAACCAAATGTGTTCAAGTGTTTTCCCCCCTGTATTCATTTCCTCACTTATTTTGCTTTTCAGCATAAACAGCAGCACAGACAACAATACCCTGTGAGGTGTGAATGCATAAAGAAATCTGATAAAGAAATCTGACCCAGGTTGGGGGATGGGGTGGGTACGTTAGCCCCAACACTCCAGAGCAACATCACACTTTGTGAAGCTGGTAGAAGGTATCAAACCTTTGTGTGTTGTGTCTCACCAGCCTGACTGGTTTCACTGACTTTGTTGACATGATACTAACGTTGACAGTTCAGAGAGTTGTCTTATCAGTCTGTCTCAGTGGGTTCACTACCACTCAATCATATGTCTGTCTCAGTGGGTTCACTACCACTCCACTTCTGGCCATTCTTATTCATGCAAGCACTGATTTCTCTGACTTAACACTTAATGAATTTGCTCCATTTATTCAAGCAGTGCTGATCTGATCCAGCTGTAATGCTGAAGCTAAAGTGCGTGCTCGACAAGTTTTCTCAACTGTTTTCAGGTCATTTTTAAGATTTATATATATCACTATACACAGAGACACAGTGGGAGGTGCAGGTGCCCTTGACAGTTCAACGTAAGAGCAAACCATGTGCATTTACATGTGTGTTGGTCGGACATTTACCTGTCTGAGATAGAGGAAGAAGCTGGAGTACTGGCCAGCCTCAGGAAGGTAGGAGAGGAACACTGTGATACAGATGAGGAGCACCGTGGAGTCTTGGCCCACTTTACGTAGAGACTGAAGATGAGATGAGTAAGAGCATTTTAATTTTTTATTTACCTATCAAACAAATGATGTAATGGTGGTGTGTTCATGTGTTGTGTCACTTCTGTCTGTATTTTCACAATTTTACAAACTATTTTAAGAAGTCATCATGACGTGTTATGTCTAAAGGTGACATTAGGTATGTGAAGGTAATGTTGAAAGATGATTTACAACTGTGCGCTTAGTTTTATAGCATTATAATTCATTAATCTGCACAAGACGTCCTAGGCTATGTGATTAGTAGTTTATTTAATATAATTTAAAAAATAATTAATATCAGTCCATGTTTAATAAGCTACAAACTGATGTCATTAAAATGTATTGCTTTTTTGACAACGGCCGTCTTAAATTCCTGTTCCCAACCTTTACCTCCTCTCTGGGAACAAATAGATTTGGAACCTGAAATGTTGGTTTATCTGGGGCAAACAAGAAACACTTTTCCCTGTGAAACACTACACCTTCAGTGGGCGTAGTCAGTAAAGCTGAAGGAGACAAGTGAAATAACAACACACATCATTGGTTCTTAACATGGTAAAATAGAAGAGACAAAAAGTTCTTTAGTCCTGTAAAGATGCTGAAATATAACAGTCTTTACTATAAAAAGTATATTTCACAACAATAACAGTATATTTCAAAACAAGGGAGAAAATTATTGTTTGTACAAGAAGTGAGTACATGTACTACATTACGCAGTACCTTCTGATAAGGGTGAAAGGTCACAGTTGGATTCTAAACGAACTAAGACACTTCTGTGGAGCAGTGTCTTAGTTCATTGCGAGGCATGTGACGACAGGCTGCGTCAAGTCTATCTGGATTTTCTAGTACCCGTCTTGTTTGATTCTCTTTTGTTTGGAGTTACACTTTAGTAGGCTCATGACTTAAATTTTTTTTTTTAAATTGAAGCTTCAAAATTCAGATCTTAAACTTTGTTTGATGTGGTACAGTGGCATTCATCACGAGTAAGCTCTTCACTTCAGGAGACCAGAGTTCTGACCCATAACTAAGTGGTTTGGCTAAGCCAATCAGAAACGACCATGAGACAATGATATCATGGGTAATTTACCTTCACATCGACCAGTGGTGGTGCAGAGACTACACATCGAGCTGCCCCACTTAACCCCTGCATTTTGCTGTTTCAACAATAAAGAAAAAAAGACAAAGACTGGATTTTCACTCACAGCAAATGGATCTGCCTGTTCCCAGGATATCGGGGCTCCCCACGACGCTGGTCTCATCTTCTCTGGCAGTGACTCTGGTACAGCAACCAGGATGAAGCAGATATCAAGCAAGGCTATGGCTGTAGCCAAGATCACCACCAATGTGTCACCGTAGGCCACAGACAAGTACGCCCCAATGGCTGGACTGGTCACCAGGCTGGCCGCAAAAGTCGCTGAAACCTGGTGAGGAAGGATGCAGTAGAGCCAAGTGATGTGATTTGACGCGAAATGATCCTTATTTATTTAAGATATTTTTCTAACAAAACACAAATTTAAGGACTGTTTCCTTACCAAACCATACGCTGTGCTCCTCTCATGCTCTTGCGTGATGTCTGCCACGTAGGCAAAGATCACAGAGAAGGTGACGGCAAAAACACCAGACATGGAGATGACTGCAAAATACCACCTTAAAGAGGAAATCAAGAAATACCATTATACTTATAGTCTGTTTGAGCCCAGTTAGAAAGAAGACAGGTTTCATTTATCTGCAGAAAAACTGAGCAAAAATGGACAAAACATTTCAAGGTAGAAGAAAAAAAAAGAAAAAAAAAGAAAGATATGATTTTGTACAAAGATCAGGAAATTTGGGCTCACCATGGGCTAATCTTCATCAGTGGAATGGGCGCACACGTAAAGAAAACTGTTAGCAGCAGGAAAGACTTGCGTCCCCATACGTCTGACAGGGCTCCAATCAGTGGAGCGCTTAGAAATGATAGTAGGCCCTGAAAAAAAACAAACAAAAAAAACACGTGAGAACACTGTGCTATGGACAACAGTGCAACAACCTAGAGTATACTGTAAAGTATACTAAAGTGTTGAAAAACAATTATATAACAGAGTTTTTGGTAATTTTCATTTCTTCACACTAACCTTCAAGCATTAAAATTTGATTATTAAATATGTCCCCAAGCCTTCTGGCTGTAACTGTCAAACTGTCAGCAGTACTGAACAGTATTTATTTTACATCCCCTTATTTGTAAAAGTTGACTGTCAGGTTAGCACATACTGTATCTATGCAAAAACCAGCTCAGAGCAACATAGTATGTGTACAGCTGGTGAACGTATTGGGAAAAAATGTATTTGTAGTTAACATGCACAGAGCATATCTGAGTTTTCTGTCATGTCACACTGGATGCTGTCGCACTATGTGAAAGTGAAAGAATGTTTTATTTCACTGTTTCTTACCTTGACTCCATGAATTAGCCCATTCATCAGGAATGTGTGTTGTGGAAATGTTTGGTGTAATACCTGCAGAGGAAACACAGACAACAGCACATGAGGCCCATCATCCACACAGCCAAAAACGTCATTGTAACCCTAACACACTGGTTTTACCTCCTTTACAACCTACAGATAAAGAGGTTTCAGCTGAATCACAACATACATTCTGGTGCATTAGCCGTTTTTTGTTAATGAGGAGAATTGTAAGCCTCATACACCAGTGCCATATTTCTAGCTGTCTCAGTTTTCAGATGGAGACAAAAGTCTGGGACAACGGCCAGCTTTTAGACATGTCAGTCCATTCGCAGCAGATTCAAAAATATTTCATATTATTTAATGTGGAAGTTGTGGAGCTAAATGTTTGCCTTCAACAAGAAGTTTTAAATGCTGGTGTCAGTTCTGAGGTTTTGAGGATCTTTGGAAGAAAAAAAAAACCCAAACAATTTAATACATTTGAGTTATGTATATATTTAACTTCTGGTGACGAACAGGAAGTGAAGAAGCAACAACGTGTGATGTGAACATGTTTAGGGGGTTACAGTTATCCTGAGGACGTGCGTGTGCGAGAGACAGAAAAGGAAGTAGTTGGTGACCACAGAGATTATGTGAGAAGAGGAAGCTCTTACACATTAAGCTCCTAATTCATTCATTTAAATAAATACATAAAAAAAAACACTTGTATAGAACAAGATACAATTAAATAAATACATAAAAAACACTTGTATAGAACAAGATACATTTATGCACTAAGCTAAGGTGTAGCCCTCTGAGACACCTCTGACATTCGAGTAATAAATGCCTGGCTCTCTCTACAGAGACAAAAGGTTATCGACAAATACATGTAGTTTATTTAATAAAGAGGTGGCTCTACAGAGACAAAAGGTTATTGACAAATACATGTAGTTTATTTAATAAAGCACAGGAAATAATAAGGAGGACAGAGCAGAAAAAATAAGAACAATCTCAAATCTGTTACAATCATCAAAATATTTTGTAACTCTGCAGGTCTGTTAAGTTCAACGATCCAGAGTGCAGCACAAACTGCAGGCAAGTGTCACTGAACCTGACGTAGTAACACAAAGACTTTCATTTCACTTAGGGCATGTAGAGCTGAAATGACACAAAGCAGTTGGACCTGGTAATTGTTCAGGAGTGAAGCAGGGAACACTCCTGTCATGGCAAAGAATTCCCCTTTGTTCCCCAAGGAGTCAGTTGCCCACATCCAGCAACTGAATGCTCAGTGCTGACTGTTGCTGTTGGATACTAATGAAGCAGAGTGCTCAAAGAGAGCAGTGAAGCACTCACTCTTATTATCACCCATCTTCTGATTAGGCCAGAATGAAGTCTTGCCTTGGTCTGAGGATCGTTAACACAACAAACCCCCAGGAATTAACTCCCGGCCATCACAAACACAATACTCTCTTCAAACAGAGGTGGCAGGAAAGTACACATTGTATAACCTCATCCCTGTCCACATGTTATGCCAGCAAATATTTGTCCATCATCTGTTTGAGATATCAGTTCATGTTAGTGGTAAATCATTAACATGATTATTGAAGTCCATAATTAACCCCCCCTCCCCGCAATATAGCACAGCAAAAGTGAGATATTGTTACATTCAAATCACTTTCGTTTCTATAATACCTGTACTAGCTTGCATATTACCACAAATGCCACCTAAAGTGGTACATTTGTGGAAGTTAACAGGACTACTTCACTTTGAGGTACACAGAGGTAACGAGAGTTCTGTCATATGTATATACAAGCCTGTTGTGTTTCTCAGTTTAGTAGCACCCCGTCTAAAGCCTCAGCTAAGGCCTCACTTTGATTAGAAATTTGATTATTCATAGGCTCTGATGTGGCTTCAGTCCTTCAAGAGGAGAGGCTACTGTTCAAGTGGAGTTTCAGCAAAGGGTGATGCAAACACAGGAAAAATAAGGCTGTCAAATTGCATTGTGTTTTCATAAGAGCAGGTAAAACCACGCTTACCGTGAGCATTGGTGTGGTGAGGAGACCCCAGGCAAAGAACTCCAGGAAGATGACCACCACAGCATGGTAAACACTGGGCTCGCCGATTCCCTGAGGCTGCATAGAGACAAAGACACACAGAAATGGATAGATAGGGATTTAGTGGACGTGCATTATCCAGCACTGTGTATTAAAGAGTCCTTCAGTAGAAATGCATTAACAGAATTAATGATCCATTTCAAAGCAGACAGATAATTGTCAATACTAGACGTATGGCTTATAATCTGTCACTTCAGTGTACAGACACAGTAGTGGTACATGATGTATGCTTGTCATTTACTATGAGCAGGTAATATATTTTAAGACGACAGTTACTCAAAGAAAACATTTGTTTGGTAAAAGTCAATGCAGCTACAACAAAACTTTCATCATTGATTGATTATTGCATCCATAAAGTTCGTCAGTTCCGGCTGAGCTTGCATCTTTAAATCATCCAGTAGAGTTTTAATTTTAAATGGACAGAATCTGATATTAAACATAGAATCCACTGCATTCATTCACGTATGTGTGTCACACCACTGTGGTTGACAGGCCAGTAAAAAAAACATTCAGTTTGAACAACTTGGTCAAAAGTCCTGGGTGTAACGGGACACAGGTATTGATTGACAGGTATGTTTTTTTAACATTATGCATTCATTGTCACTTCATATGCCTGTAAGTCAGATTAGTGATTACCTTTAGAGAACAACAAAAACCTACTAATCTTAAACAACACATACATACACACCATATCTTTTTGTACAAGTAGCTAAACCTGTCAGCTGACAGTGAATGTCTGCAAAGCTTGTTCTGTTGACTTAAAGATTGCCTAACATAATGGTTGAAAAGCTACACAACTACAACTGAGCACATTTCGTATGTTACCTCTCCAAACACTTTAACAGATAATGTACAGTATTCATGTGCTCTACACCACTGCTTAGATCATTTTTTATTTAAAATATGAGAATATACATTTAGGTATGCCCACTGAGAAGATTCACAAATTCCCCACAAATACCTCTTATGAACCTTGAGTACAATACACTTACAATATATCAATGTCAGACACATACATAGCAATAACATTAAATAAATTATAAATATTAGTTAATTTTTTTACTTCTGCGTTTACAGCACCCCTTGCAGGTAAGGGGCGGGATTTCTGGAAATAAACAGTAAACAATAGTTTTCGTTAAAGTACAAGCAAAAACAAATTGTGTCATTGACATTAGATAGCATTTGGTAATATTAAATTGTGAAGAAAAAAATAGCAACTATACTGTTTTGAATGATGTAAAGGTGCTGTTGCAACACTGGGGTTTTACTAACTGTAGTAGTGAAAGCAAACATTATCAACCAAGATGTTTCGTTCCCTCATAAATTAACAAACAGCATTACATTAAAAAGATTAATTAAATCACAAGTAACAGTAAATTATATTTTGACAAAAACTCCTATCGTTCATATATGCTACCGAGCTAATATCAACAGAGCTCGTGGTTTCCACATCTTTGTGCTACAAACCTATTGGTTTGAACTGTGAATTCACTTGGGGTAATGTTCATAGTGCCATTCGTACATTTAAGATGGTCTAAAACGGATAGTGGCTATTTTACGAGGAGAAAACTGTCGATAAATAAAAACAAAGCTAGCCAGTTAGCCAAGATGACGTGTAAACGGCAGCTAACGCCAAACATAGGCCGCAGTAGCTACTTAGCTTTGCGGTCACAGCTAACGGGGGAGCTCTACTAGACGAAGAGTCACCAAATACCGACTAAAATGCGAACTATCCTTTAATAAACAAAGCTTGGGCATACCGTCAGATATACAAATATTATGCAGCTAAGTGACAGACTAAATCGATGAAGTTAAATAAATATTAAACTCACACTTCCTCCATCTTTTATTATAATTTTCTTGGCGAGAAGAATGCTGCGG
>NC_024326.1:9669744-9735205 GCF_000523025.1 Cynoglossus semilaevis
CCGTCATTGTTAACTTATGTCCATTCTTGGTGTCATAGGATCATCGTTGCACAAGGTGAAAGAAGGAAAACACAGAACACGTCTTCAACGCCCCAACAGCAGACGAATAAGCGAGCTGAGTAAATGATGAATTCTCATCCCCACCTTACCTCAACTACACTTCCGCAACTAAAGAGGAGGCCCGCCCCCCCACTTAGCGTTGATCAGCGATTGGTTATTTGTTAAACGTGCCAGGTCTGAGCTCCAGTCCGATTGGTCATAAGAAAACAGTCACTGCTACTGCCTTCAGAAAACCGTCACATCCCGGCAACAAAAAGGCAGCTAGAGTACTAATTGTTCAGTTACACCAATACAAACAAACAAAAAAAAAAAAGTAAAAAAACACACTACTCTGTTTTTCACGTATTTTAGCTTCAATGGTAAACATGTGTCCTGATGAGGTCATTATTATCTTGTTTTGGAGGTGTGTGGGTAAGAGGTTTCCATGACATGAAGCGGTACTCAGAATTATATGGGGAAAAGAAATTAAGAGAAAGCTAAAATGTCATAAAGAGTTGTCCCCAATAACGAACAATTGAGTGTTATTTAATTATGAGCAACTAAAAATGCTTTAACATTTTTATTTTTAAATGAAATCACAATGTTGCTGTACAGCTCAGCATCAGAAAATATATAATAATAATAATATAATCAAATATATAACCATGGTGCCATATTGTTATGTTGTAGTAAATTAGCTAAAAATATTTTCAGTTACATAGAAAGAGAATAAACATCACATTTCTTTGTGCACTTCCATTCCATATACATGACAATCCACTTGGCAGCAATATTTAAAAAATAGAAAACATCCACCAAAATAAATGTTTATCCCCACAACAAAATGTACATACCTAGAAAAAAACAACCATTCAGGCAGGGAAAAATGTTCACCAACTTAAACTGCACAGCCTCACAAATTTACAGAGAGAAGCAAGAGGAAGAGAGTGAGAGACAGAGATAAAGAGAGAGAGGCTTTCAGTCACTAAGTTTCTTGTCACAGTGAACAAGAACAAGAGCAGTGAGTATAAAGACAAATATCACTCTGTAATAATTGATCAATGGCATGTTACTAAATCTATACAATTAAGTCATTCAATGTCCAGTACACTTGTTGCCGATGTACCATCCTCATCGCATTCTGATTATGAACCTTATCAGAAGAAGTGATCCTTCTATGATATGATATGCTGATATGCTAAATGGCATATGGCTTCACAGGAATGTCAAAAAACAAAACAAAACAGATATTCTCTAAAATGTGCATAAAACAACTGGGAATTATTTTCAGAAACATCATTGAGTTATTCACAGACACATGAATAATTGCAGCAGACATTTCCTGCTTTGGTCTGTGGAATGGTCTCTATACAATTTATCAATAACAAACAAATGCATTTTAGAGTACTTTGTTTTCATAGCAGCATCAACAAGTTGGAAATGTCTATAAATCAAAGTGCAGAGGTCTTCTATCTCTTTGACATATCTTCTGTGAAAAGAATGTTCAGAATGTTTTGATCATCACGACTCAGGATGATTCCTCATCTTCATCAATGTAAGGGATGTCCAGGTCGTCAAAGCTCCCTCTGAGAGTCTTGCTGCTAGCCTGGGCCTTGTCTGCTGAGAAGGAATTGTCTTGACATGGCAGGGAGCATCTGGGTTGAGTCACACCTTGTCTTTGTCCCATTGTAACCTCTTCCTGTTCATCCTTCGACTGAGCCATCAGACTTCTGACCCTCTGTACCAGGTCAGGATGCTTCGGGAGGCTGTTGGTTTCCTGGGTTTTTGTGTGCGTGGTCAACTTTACTGGAAGTACCACCAGCAGAACAATTAAAATACTTCATCAGACATATGAAAAAGAAGTAAGTGTAAAAATAATGACATAATTAAAATACGATAATTATTTTGTAGTACAGGTCCCTCCCTCCGTCCTCTCTTTCTTTCTGCATCTTTATCATTACATGATAGAATATACTGTACACTGTAAGAGGTTGTGCTTCTATAATCTGATGACAGGTGAATGTTAACAAGTGAAGTATGATAACTGTGTTAAATAACAGCGGGTGAGTGCATAGATGGCTGTTCACAGAACCTGTACAGTACAGTGTTCACTGACTGACCACAGCTTCAGGTTCCTCTAACACCTTCCTGTTCCCTAACTATGACTAGAGAATAGAGAGCTAGAAATACAGGTGGTTACTCTAAAACATTTACAGACTTTGAATGAATACAAGCCAATGACGGTACTAATTACTCGTGCTCTTGCCAAACATGAAGACGGCATTTTTTAAATCACCGTTTCAAAGGTGCTTTAGGGTTTCTACCTAGAGATTGGTCTATCTTTGAGACTCACTTGATTTATGATACCTAAGTTGAGTTGTACACCCAAATGAATGATGAACAGAAACAAGATAAATTTAGACTTTTACAGAAAAAAGAAGTTGAAAGTACAGAAGTTCAGAGATCCAGAATGTACGACAAGACCCACGGAGGCAGAAAATAACTTTGAACAAGAGTGATTAGTCAGTCAGAATTGCTGTACTTTTGTTTGTTCAAGAGAATTAGAAAAATACCTGTATGATTTATTGCATTGAGACCTCAAAGAAACATTAAAATGGAAGGAAGGCTGACCTTTGACCTTCTTTCTGAGTGTAGTCCTTAAAAGAAAGTATAAACACCTACTTAAACCAGCATTGTTCTTGATAACATTACGTTTGCTAAGATTAGTTTTGTTTAATAACAGCTCCATTAATTACGGCTGTGTTAATTCGTGGCTTGTTTTATAAACCCAGAGGAAGGTGAAAATACCTTACCTACTGACCTTCTGAATCCAGGCTTCTGAGACGATCCTCCAGGCTCTCTGTGCTCATTGAAGATGAGGAGTCCAGGTTGTCATTGTCAGAGTGTTCCTGCTCCAGGTCAGGTAACCGGCAGGCCAAGTCCGCTCTGAAATGACACATGAGAGTCATATTCAAACACAGAGGTCTATTCAAAGTAGGCTTTTTCTGATACCACTGGTTTCATTTTCTGATGATAGCCAGTAGCGTCACTAATACTTCTTGAGGTTGGGTTTCAATAAATACGCAATGAACCAGAAGCGTGGTGTGCGCAGTGTTCGCAGTGTTCGCATGCTCAGCGGGGATGTTAAGCAGGGAAATGCTTACAGAAAGTGATATTTTTTCTTCATTAACAAAAGGCTGTTTCAATCCAAGACCAATAATGATTGATTGTCATCTCACTTTTCCTGCTTGATGGATTTGATTCTTTCTATGAGAGTCTTTTCCATGTCATCAGTGTGTATTTCCTCTGGAGCAGGCAGCTCTGAAGGTTTTTCAACAACCTGCACACAGATCAGAGGCCTGGTTTAATAAAGACAGCTGCAAAAATCAGGAGTTTGTTTTTACTTACATTTTTTTCCCACACAGACATATGCTAATTGTTTGTTTTAATTGTTAATGTTACAGAAAGATGAACAATAGAAACAACATTTGCCTTGTTTTGTTCACTCACAGTGTTCTGCCTTTTCAGTTTGAGCTGATTAACAGCCAGGGCTTCTGCATATTCCAACTCCTGGATATTCTGCATCTTCTCTGTGTAGCGCCTGAACTGTTCTGAGATCAGCGTTTCCACACAGCTGCAGAAAACAGTGCCACACATGACAACATCAGTTATCTATTGTAGATAAGTAAAATAATTTAAAACTGCTCTAGTGGCCATGTTTTAATAAGAAGTTAAAAAAAATTGTCCTTGTTTTTAAGCCGTATCTGAGATCGGTGTGCCTCACAGAAAAGACACTCTGTAGTTGCTTTACTGTCAAGTTACAGGGTACTTGCCGCACATCGACTTACACTGTAGCCTTGCCTACATCTTTCATTCCGAGGAAGGGGTCGTCCACATCAGGAGAACGTAGGATACAGGGAGCAAACACAATAGCCAGGGATCTTGGGGACATTTTATTGTGCTCTTCTTCTTTTGCAACCCTGAAACAAAAACTGACAGCTCAGGATCTCAGTGGAATTTTCACTCATGCCTTTTGCCGTACACACAGGTAGAAGCAAACAACACAATACCTGACAAGATGAAAGATGAGTCTTTCTAACGTGTTGTAATTAGAAGGCGGAAGTTCATCAACCTTTTGGTAGATAGCTCTGATTCGCTCCGACTTCTCTGGTAGCTCTTAATACACCAAAAATATAGTGAGGTCAGAAAATTGAAAAAAAAAAAAAAAGTGAATAATATTTTTTATGAGAAAATCCACAGCTGTGTCTAAGCTCTCAGAAACGACGTGTCGGTTCACATTGGTACCTGTCAACTAAAGTCATCAACATTTCAAAACACTACCACTGACACTCCTATGTATTAATTATACACTCATATACATACAATCAACTGAATTTTGATCTCTGCACCCAGTTCATCCACATTCTGAACATTACAGATCAGTTTGAGGACCAGATTTCTACATCAACACAGAACCTGATCGACACCAATAGGTGAAAAAAATCTGATACCAGTCACTTGTCTGAGTGTAACCAAAGATGTATTCTAACTTCAGTTGGACAGAGTCACAAAGTCATTCACAGCTACTTAATCCCTCAGTAAAGATCAAGACAAAGAGCAGCTTCTTTAACACGAGATCTTCTGGACTTCTCTTTTTTATGTTATTTAAAGCTAACTCACCTGCAGCGCGCAGAAAGTCGTTGTAGAGGGAAAACGTCATGAGGGGATCGGGCAGCTCCCTGAGCCATCGCTTGACCAGACCTGTGATAGTGTGGATGGGGTAGTTGTCCAAACACGAAGGCTCGGGATCTGACGTCAAAAAAATGTTAACTTGACTTTTGCATTAATGATAATGGAGGTAGAAATCCTGTCCTATTGACTTTTTCATGACAATACATTATGTTTTGACCATGGCTGTGAAATGATGACAATTTTGAAAAGATTAAAAGTGTCTTACTGGTCTCCAGAATCTGGTGAAGCTCCCTGGCTCGACAGGCTGATCCAGACTTGCGGTAAATGCCCTCGGTGTAGAGGCCGTGGAGCTCCACATGCATTAGCAACGTCTCCACCACCTTGGGCACAGTGTTGGCTTTGCTGGTGAGGACACACACCTGCACTCCAAAGTGAAGTGAGCCAGGTATGCTGTCATCCTACACAGAAACACAGCATGTGTTAAGAAGACAGAGCTGAAGAAAATGAAAGACTGCGATGGTAGAAGATGCAAAAACATCTCTGTCCTTACCAGCCTGGCACATCGCGTTGAACAATCTGTGATGATTTTCTTCAGGCATTTCTTGTGACATATTAACTTGCAAGCTTCGGGATACAGTTGAGACTTGGTTAAAATATATACTTACATACTATTTCTTTTTTTACAGTATAGTGAGTGTTATAGTCCTGAGAACGTACCACTGCACATGTAAGCCTTCTCCATTCCCCAGATGTAGGAGCCACACAGGTCACATGACTGCATGATGTTCACCTGATACGTACTGAAGAGGTGATCCAGAGGATTATCAAGCTGGAAATACAGGTAAAACAAGGTAAACAGACAGATATTTGGTATAGTCATCATAGTTCATCACAAGGGAGCAAAGAAGAAGTGCAGTATATGATAGAGAACATACACATTTGTCCTTTTTCCTCATTTTCTTTGTCACTTTAGTAGCCTGTAAGAAGACAGATGTGATAATGAAGCGATTCAATGTTTCACTCTGAACCTTCATTGCTTTAAATGTCTTTATTTACCTTCAATGGTTCAGACTCGAGCCGTTTGATTTCACCTCTAATGAAGCCGTCCAGCACGGACTGGAACAGATTGACGACCAGTGAGACTTCACCCTTCTGCTTCACTCCTGCCAGTGAGTTCACTGTGTTGTGGTAGCCCTGCATCAGACCTTTGTAGGCGATTCTGGGCTTCTGTTTAACAGCCAAGTACACACATAACACTTAGTTACTTGACATGTTTACAAGCAGTTTAATACAAGGCTTTCCAAGCATTACTGTAACATAACACAGTATAAAAAGGTCAAAATGGTAAATAACAGTGTTTGGTCAGGATTGAACCATCTCACCTCAACAAAGTACATTCCTTTGATGGTCTCCCTAAACTGCATGGTGGCAGTGAGGAAAATGCTCTCCGTGGGTGATAGCTCTTTTACCCTTGACTGCAAGTCGTTCACCTGATAGTAAAGTAAAAATATTCATGAAGTTATTCTATGATTTAATAAAAGTATAAATTAATAAATATAATAACACAATAAATATTTTATCATTGTAGTTACAACTGCTACCACAAAAGCCTTAAAAGAGAATATTCATATTCATATATATTGCTGCTGTTCTAAGTTTTTTCTTCATTTGGTAGAATTCTCACCTGATTACCGAGGAACTCATCCAGAAGCCGTAGTTCTTTGGGGTCGGTGATCTCTCGGTCCAGAGACGTATTCCACTCGATTGCTCGTGTGGCCCGACTGATTCGAATGGTCGGATTTCGGCTGGCCCTGCCAAGGCTTTGGTTCGCGTGATAGGCATTAGTACTGTACCTGGGTAAGGTGGCTGTAGGTGGTGTACAAAGAAGCAGCATTATTAGTCTAACACAATAGTTTTTACCAAAATGTAAATTTGGTTATTTTGGTTGATCTAAGAGATTTTTCTTTTTTGTTTTTAAATAAAAGAGTCATGAGATAAATGTGTCTTTCACTGTAGTAGTAGTAGTTGTTGGTGGAGACAAATCCTCTAGATGGCAGTGTGTTTATCACAGTTGAATGTTGGTAGTAAACAGGCAGGGTTTTAATACACACAACTGTCATTTTGTCTTTAATGGCTACCATCACCAAATAAAAACACCATATCCAGAGAATTACACTGAATCACAGATACATAAAAATATTCCTACCATAAATCATTTGGAAATATGTGATTACCTGATTTGTCTGTAGGAGAGTCATTGCTTGAAGAAATCTTAGCGCCACGTCTCCTTAAAAATTTGAACCAAATTCTGCATGTAGAGAAAAAGAGGGAAAGTGAGAGAGAGAGAGAGAGGGAGAAAGAGAGAGAGAGAATTTATTTCCAATACTGACAGGCTTACATCAGACAACAACACTGGTAAAAAAATATCTGAAAATCACTTCAACTCCTTGGAAAACTAAATGAAGAAAATTACCTCTCAGGAGTTGTGACGTGTGATTGGTTAGAGCTCTCGTGCCCCGAGTCCTCATTTGTTGACCTGGCTGGAAGGCTGAACCTTGACCCGTCAGGCTCTGCTGGTATCTGGAACAGAAACATGGGCTTAGGTTGAAGCATCAACAAATGAATGGCCAAGTAAATAACTGTCCCAGAGAACAGTAGAGTCACTGATGTTTCCCCGCCATGATCTTCCGCCGCAGGCAACCGCGAGCATTTTGCCCCACAGAGCTGCCCCAGCTCCACCACCACCAGCACCACAACCCACAACCATGTGTCTCAAGAGGTCTTCCACCATTTCATTGGTTGCAAAACAACACGTGCAACATCTGCTGCTGGTACCATCTCAACAGTGGTGTTAATATAATACTAGTTTGTTATGTTTGGATTACTTTTATTTCGTTTTAGCCATGAATATTTTTCCCATAATATGTTAGTGAGAAATTCACATACATTTTTATATATATATATATTTTAGAAAGTGATTAGTTTCAAATGAGTAGTTCAAAAGTGATTTATACCATCATCTGGTGAAAGGGTTATTTTTTTATCCACTAATATATCACCATGTAATAAAACCAATTTACCATAGGAAATACATGTTATAAGTTATTGAGATCACCATAACCTCATGTACCCAGTGCGG
Source organism: Cynoglossus semilaevis (assembly GCF_000523025.1). Lineage (NCBI taxonomy): Eukaryota > Metazoa > Chordata > Actinopteri > Pleuronectiformes > Cynoglossidae > Cynoglossus > Cynoglossus semilaevis. Next base: position 9,677,615 of record NC_024326.1, read on the forward strand.
GTGAATAATTAATAAGTGAATACATTTTTACATAATCACATTTAATAATCATATAATGTTTACACTAATGTGTTAGTGTATTGAAACAGGCTAGTGACATACATATAGAACCTCCTTAAAGTTAAAGTCTAGTCTGCGTCTTTTTTTAAGGTCAAGCTCATTGAGCCAAAATAACAAAAAGTCAAAAATGAGTGTTGTAATTGCCTTTTCCACTGGTTTGGAGATAAACGCTAATGAAATGCTGAGAAGTAACGCGACAACATTCTTTGACACATCATCCAAAGGAAGCATCAACATGCATAACCTGCATGCAGAAAAGCGTCATCTTGGCCTGCATGTCCCCCTGGTCAGTACCTTGACCTGGGATTCGAAGGCCCGGACGTCCATACTACTGGCCGAGCTCTTCATGCTGGGCTTGTGGGGGCTCATGGGAGGCAGTGGAAAGCTCCAGTACTCGCTCTCCTTGGAGCCCCCAAAGTTCATCATCAAACCACTGCGGCCGTAGGCTAAACGCCGTTTGCGTCTCGGCTTTCTCCGGAGTTGCACCCTGACCTGATTGGGCCAGGAGAGGTGGTGAGGCAGAGGCTGGGAGGCCTTCTTTGTTACCACGTCATTGGTTACTATCCATTAATGGTTAGACTTACAGAAGGTCTTCATGTACAGTTAAACTTAGGTTGTCTTGTTGCTAAAAAAGGACACTCTACACACTATAATCAGGAGCAGAATAAAAGATCGACATAAAAGTAGTATACTTTGGCGGATGAATCATTAAGACAATTCTCACCTCATTGGCAGACGGTGAGCTGTCAGAGCCTGATGAACTGATTCTGGAGAGTTCATCTGCAGACATGGACTTCCCTTTACGGCTGTAGGACATTAAAAAGGTAAAAAACAAACAAACAACAATAATAAGTTATAAAATAACAAAAACTAAGACATTTTATAATATTACAAAACTAACAAATGAATTCAGACATTTTTTAATATTACAAAACTAACAAATGAATTCCGTGAATTAAGTTGTGGAATTAATTAACTATACTGCATATATGAGTGTGTGAAACACAGACGTGTACATAAATAATAGGGATTAATCCACAACTACCTTATGATTAATCAGAATGAAAACGTTTCAGAGTACATTTAGATGTTGAGAGTCACTCACTGAAACTCATCTTTCCTGTTGACTGTTGGTCGGAGTCTCTCTGGACTTGAATCATCTGTTGGGTCGCCCTCACTGTGCCTTTCTCTCCACTTCTCACCCTTTACCTTCACGCCCACAGTATCATTGAAGAGCTGAAGTGAGCTGCCATTTGAAGGGGCGGACGGTTGATTCTCACTGCCAACTTTGGGGCCCAGGGGAAAGGAGAGGGGTCTGTTCAGGGGCGGTGGGGATCCTCTACCGTCTCTCTTCTCCCTGCTGCGGTCCCTCGGTGTAGACTGCCTGTTTACCAAGTCCAACTGTTGGGGAGGGTTGGGGCTCACATCCACTTTGTGCTGCCTTTTTAATCCTTTTTTTGTCAGGCTGTCATTACAAAAAAATATGTTGGAGAAAAATCTGTTAACTTGTCCTAATAAAATAAAAATATAATTTGACTCTTTTGAGTCAAGCTTTCCAAATATTAGAGCATTGAGGTCTGTTGTTGTTAAACTGCCCTCATTACTATATCAAACTCTGTAGAATGACTTTTATTCCCTTTAAACAGAGAAAATACTACATAATATGTTTTTTGCGTTTGTGGAAGAAATCAAGTGTTCAAATGTCTCCTTAAATCCAAACTGTTGGAATATATATATTTAAATATTTTGTTGGAATCTGATGATCCCTGGGGAAAAGTGTTGAATTCCCCTAATATCTACCATGCTCACCTGTCTCTTCCTTGTCGGCTTGCAGATGACTCCTCATCCTGCTTATGTTCCTCACTCGACCTCTTCAGGGAGGTTCTCCAGGCCATCTGAATCACTGTAGCAGCTTGGTTCTGCTTCTCATAGAACTCACGCCAGCTTCGCTGAAACAACGTTATATGTTGATTTAATAAATGTTTTTGATTCCTAAACAGTCTTTTTCTTTTCATTGTGAAATTTACGCAACTCAAGAAATAACATATATATATTTTAAATACCTGTATGGTGACTGTGGCATCTTTTCTACGCAAAAACTGCGACCTTATCAGACAAGCACGAAACCAGCGCTGCAGAGTGATGATGTATCGCATCACCTCTTTGTTAAGAGTGTCTTGGAGCAGCTGCTTTCCTTCTGCCTTAAAGAACACCTAAATCGATCAAAGTGGCATTGTGTTGAACAATGATAGCTCTAGAATGTTAAAACAAACAAACCAAAAACAGCATATTCTCAAACATGGTGAATTTGATTAACCTTGTTTTTTCCAATCTGGTAGGTTCTTTTATCCAGCTCCAACTTCTCAAACAATTGTCTAATTTGTTCAGGAGTTGCAGTGGCCCCTTTTGGGAATAATATCCTGAACTTTGTCACAAATTCCTGTAATGAAGAACACAAAACATAACAGTATAAACTGATTTTTTTGGCAATTCCTTGTTGTCATTTAAACAGGTGTCATTTTTTATTCTATATTATCTTAATAATCTAAACATCTAAAAATCAAGTATAAATACCCGTGGAATTGAAATCTTACCAAGAAGGTGTACTTGTCTCTGTAGCCGGACCTCTGGACATGAACCATCCGCAGCATGTCCATTTGTCTGACTTGCTGTTGCACTAGATCATCATCAAAGTGAAGCTCCCGCTGTGAAAAGTAAAAGGTCTTAGTGAGGAACTGAGTTATTCTTCCCAAAAAGAAAAGACGTATTAATCAGGATAATGCCAAGGATATTTTCCAGGCGTCATTTTACCATTTCAGCATTTGAGCGAATACAGCAAATAAAGAGAGGCTCTGCTTTTTTAATTGTCTCAATCAGCCTTCTGAATGAGGACTGTGGAAGAAAGAAAATATGATTTTCTGTTGTTAAAAATGTTACACATTTACATTCAATGCACAGCTGTTTTTTCACATTCACTTCACATTCTTTTTACTTACTTACTTTTCTAGTATCAAATTATAAAATTGAAAGTAGATTAGAACACTTGCCAAGGATTAGAATTTCTGGGTTAAAAGGATAAAAAAAGAACCAACCTGGAACTGAGCACTAACTGACGATAGCTTCATTGTGCGTTGAGGGTGGAAGAAGGATTTGGTGGTTTGATCATGTGCAGTGAGACCAACAATATGTTGAAGTGAGCGCAGGTCCATTAAGTTCTGTTTACGACATGAGTAACAAGATACTTCTTAAATGTTTACATCTTTAAACCTGAAAGAAATGAATCTTCACACTGCGTAACTGTCACTTTACCTTTGGAATTAACTGCTTCTGTCGACCACCTCTGCTTTTCCTGTAGGTAACAGTCAAAACAAGTCAACAGGCTGGAATAACTGAAAAAGGATCAGGGGATCGTGATCGTGACCGTGACTGCATTCTCACTTTCTCCTTTCATAACTGGCAAATATATCCTCAAATACGTCAAGCGGATGTTCATCAGAGCGATCAAAGGAGAAATCCAGAGTGAGGCTGTTGCTGTGAAGACAAAAGGCAGACTGTTAATCCTTTGATCCTTTGATCCTTTGATTGTGCACAATGTGTTTTTTTTCAAATATTTGTGATTTGATTTCATGCAAGTCTTTATATTTATATTATATTTATATTATGAAAACAGAATAATTTTATTCATTCATTACTTATTAAATTATTTATTATATATTATGTTTATTTATGCAATAAAATTTCTGTTTTGTGTTTTTAAAACAAGATCAACGAACTGAAGACCCAGTGGTTGTTGTTAAGTTCAACCTTAACCTTAACCTTAGTCAGGATGTTTGAAAAAATCAAATAGAAATGCTAGTGTTTGGTAGATGTACCTGGATAATCGGTCCAAAGCACTGCTCCGCTGCTTCAGCTCTTTCAGCGATTTGCGAGAGCTCCGTCTGTCAGCCACTGTAGGGACAACACAGCAGTGATCATGAGTTGTTATCAGCCAACAGCAGCTGTAGAATACAGCGGCTGAGTGGCTCATTCAGAAGAATATGTCTTCAAATCGTCCAAGCATAAAAAAACGCCAGGAGACCCGACCAAGGCTACATACGTAATTGTGCCCGCTGTCGTCCCATGTGTTTGAATACAGCGAGAATGTGAATGGTGGCTCTGAGGACTCCCCATCTGAACAGCGCCTGTGGGCTGGCAGTGACCAGGTGATGCAAGAAAGTCAGCTTGCTGCTCCGTAGCAGGGATACGACCTCAGGACGCATGTGCTCCACATTTTTGTCCATGAAATCCTGAAAAAGAACAACAATCATGATTCATAATCTATGCATTTTGCGAGGTTCCACATTCCTCGCATGTATAGTGTGTTTTGTTTGGGAGGCAGTCGTACTAATCATTCACTAAACCCGCATAGATGTCCTGGGTTTTCCCACACAGCTTTATCTAACAAGGTCAATGAAGGTTAACAGTCTTTTGCAGGGCAATGACAGATAGGAGGTTTGTTGGAGACATAGTAATTCATGCCACAGAATGTGTGGGTGTTTGTGGTGTTAGAATAATACTCAACCTTGATGTGATACTCAACACTCCCGGCAAAGTGTTGGATGGTGAAAGTCGGCTTTGTTTTGGGAGATGGTACAAAGAGTGGGTTGTCCCGATGCTGCTGATTGAGTCTGTCCAGCAGAGTTTCATCTGTGGCCTCAGGGAGGCTTAGGAAACACAGAGGGAAGAAGACCCTGATGTTAACATGTGATACCAGGGGAGGAAGTTCATTCAAAAAAAGGCTGAGAAACTAAGATCATATTTGTGCTTTACACAGTTTTTTTCCTTATCATAAATATTTTTTTAACGTCAATGAATTATGTATAGTGTATAATATAATACCATATTAACAAACAGATTACAAACATGTAAAAATCTCAAAATAGGTTGACGACTTCATGACAATACTACAATACTATAACTGATACGACATTATATACAATCCGACTTCATGACAATACTAAATATACCTGATACGACATTGTATACAATCAACCCCTTTGATTTTTAAAAATCCATTTGAAATGCTCTGTGTGATGGACGCAGGTGAAGTTGACACACTTGCTCTCGATGTCCAACAGGTCAAAGACGCCGGTTGTTTTCCCACTAATCAGCTGAATGCAGTCACTGTTATCATTGTAGTCAACAGTTTGCCAAGCGATGCCTTCTGACACATAGTCTTCCTGGGATTAATTCAAACACAATGACATTGTTACTGGGGTAACGTATAATTTGGACATTTAGGCAATTAGACAGCAGACAACAATTATTATGATTATTATTATTATTGCATTATCAAAAATGAATAAAAAGTGGAATGTTTATGACTGAAGGGCAAACACTTACTTGCTGTTTCTTGAAAATGTGATGTTTGATGTAAAACTGCAGTTTCTCATTAGCGTAATTGATGCACAGCTGCTCAAAACTGTTTATCTGCAGGTTCTCGAATCCAAACATATCCAACACGCCGATGGACAAACACTGCACCCAAACAGCAGACAAAATAACACGGTTACAGCATAGTGACAGCATCGGTACAGTGACACACTTTTTGCCTTTGTTATTAGACAAGACAGAAGACGGTGAAAAGAGTGTGACGGGAGAACCATTGTTATCCAAGTTAAAACATACAGAGACTGAGTCCTCCATGTCTCGTCGGTTGAACATAGCATGGTTGATGTGGAGGATGATCCAGTCGAACAGAGCCGAGTACAACGACTTGGCCATGGAGTCCCGCATTTTAGTGGCCTGTGTTCAGAGAACAAGGGGAAAAAAAAGTTCAAGAAAGTGATTTAAGATAAACTTTGGGTTTAATCCAAAAAATAACTATATATTGTAATTCTGAATTAAATGTTTATTTTCCAGTATTTGAACCATCTACATCTGGTATATTTCTTCATTACCTTTTGTAGTGTGTATTGAGACTCAGTGGTTGCGTTGCGTGTCACTGTTTTCCTCGTGGTCAAAGCTTTCACTAACATTTCATTTTTCACCTAGAAATAAGAAAAATCATAAAGAAATAAACCCAAACATTAGAAACATAAATAGATGAAGAGGTTGATGAAGTGAAGGTCATGTGGTCACTGGACATGATGGCTGTTTGGTGTAGAAAAGAACAGTGTAACTTTGGTGAAAACAAACCTTACATGCCTTTGTCAGACACTCACTGGACATGATGGCTGTTTGGTCTAGAAAAGAGCAGTGTAACTTTGGTGAAAACAAACCTTGAGCAGGTCGCAAAGTGTCGACAGTACATCAGGAGGTCCGACCCCCAGGGCTTGACCCTCCTCTGTGATTGTCACATTGCCCAGATGGAGAATGGCAGAGAGGATGGAAAATATGCTGTATGGAGAACACAGACCCACAGAGACACATGTACACATCAGACATACAGCACAATGTTCTAGTGGGGGTCGCAGCCCTGTCTCAGGGAAGCAGCTGTTGGAACAGTTGCAACAGTTGCAACAGTTGGGTGGCAGTTACAGTGCTTTGAATTAAGTTTAACTGAGGTTTAAAGCAATAGTTCTGAATGTGTCCATGACAGGAGGTTTGTCCTTGCTACAAAATGGGTCAGGGGGCCGGGGGCTGCAGCAGGAACAGTACGGACTACACCGATGTCAGGGACGTTAACATTTTGATCCTGCCGACTGATTCTGAATCTGTTTCGTTGTCTTGGATTGTCATCTACAAGAACGCAAAAGTCGAGTTTTAACCAATCATGTTATGTTTATAATTTCTTTTACAGTGTGCAAAAACATCTGCCCAGGCTCTGCAGGACAGGTGTTTGCTGATGAACAGATTAAAAACGTGCGCTGCCTGAGCTTCTCTGTGCATGTCGTGTCCCAGGGCCGTCAGGCAGGTGCTAACAAACTCACTGCATTTCTTTCCAGTTTGACTGGACATGCTGTGGCATGTCACTAAAATGCACAGAGAAAGAAGAAGCTCTTTTTTTTCCTTTAACAACGTTCAGTTAGGTTTCACAACAGACTGTCTTCCTGTAGTTTTGGATTTGAACATTTACATTAACAGGACATGGATTTGGTCAAACTGAAGAGAGCTGCTGACGTAATAACATTTCTGTAATTCACGAGGAGAGAGCGGATCCGAAACTGAGACAAACAGTAGGAGTTTTTAAAGTTCATCATGGATGAAAAAGATCTTTGTGTAAACATTCATTACTTTCAAACATTAAGGACCAATCAGCTGCAGCTAATACCAACTGAACGCCCAGTCATCCTTAACACACTTCTTTTGAGAATTTATTTTCCACATGTTTTTTGATACTATATAAATGACTCATTAAATCCAGTTGTTTGCCTCCAAACTGCTGTTTTGACTCACAATAACCATAGTTACCGTTTCTTGGTGGAAGCCAGGAAACCGACCATTTCCATTGCTTGCTGTAGCCTTTTGTATGCCTGCCTAAGTTTTTCCTCATCATCTACGTGGAGGTCCTGCTGCAGAACGAACAAGAAAAAAGACATTAAATATCACCATTGAAAAACTGTCCTGAATGTCCAAATAATAGATAGGAAATAACAACAGAATAACAATATTATAAATAGTAATTATTTTTTCTACTGTGACTATTGCATATACAATGTCTGCAAAAAGAATCCCCGGACACTTCCAACCTAACAGTTTTATATCTGTATCATTGTACAGTAGATGTGGCTGCAGCCTGGATGCTCTTTTGACGTGGGATACAAATGTCTAGAATGATTCTAGTTTTCATAAAACCTACAATTTACTCTTAATAGTTTTTACAGTTGACCTGTTTCTAAACATCAGTTGACAGGTGATTCAACAATGTAAAGCCTGTAGATTAGTTACCTGTTTGAGGTAGAGTAATTTACTCTTAATAGTTTTTACAGATGACCTGTTTCTAGTAGATTAGTTACCTGTTTGAGGTAGAGATAATCCTGTGGCTTCAAGAGATGAAACGCCTCCTGTTCGTCTTGGCACGCTCCCGCCAGCAGATAGTAGAAGACGTGGTAGTTCCTGCAGGTCAGAGGTCAAAGGGTAAACATATACAGTACAGTGCATTAGCTGTGTTATTGTGTAACAGTACATCAAGTTTAAAGATGTTTTATTTTATTTATTTCATTTCATTTTTTACCTTTCTCTTTTATGTCTAGAAACCAGTCGGGACTTTTCCAGGAGGTATTTCTCTACGGTTGCCCTGCAGAAACAAGCAAAAAAGGAGTGTCAACAAAAGTTTCGAGGATGTGGTGGTGAAGTTATAAACACGGACCACGCAGCCGTACCCTCTGATGACGCCGTTCTCCAGATAGTTGAGCTGAATGAACTTCCCAAAGCGGCTGGAGTTGTTATTGTCTGCAGTCATAGCATTGCCAAAAGCCTGTTTAAAACACAGGAAATGTGATTTGAATAGTCTGCGATAAACACAACTGACAGCGTGTTTATCACAGGCCCGGGAACCGAGACTTTAACACTGCAAAGGTCTGCAGCACAAGGAGACCAGACCAGATAAATCAGTTCGTTTGTACATGGCATGGCTTCTATAAGCAAACGTAACATTTTACTCATACTCCAAACCGTTTACTTGTGTCATATTTGCACAGATATATTTGTATTTTGATGATTCAGTTTGTAGCAGAGCAGGAACAAAATGTGAACTGTAAATATAATCAGGATTTTCTTTTCTCCAGAGTGTGGAAACATCTGCCACGGTAACCAGGTTTCCCACAGTGTTAATAAACTATTTATCAGGCAGGGTTGTACTGCAAGTCAAAGGTTACACTGGATTGCAGTAGCATGACAATGTTTTTGGCTTGAAAAAGCTTTTTCAGTCTCCACGGGGTTAACAAGCCTTGTCTCACTGTGGACTTTTTTTTTTGCATGTCTAAAAAGAAGAATAACTGACATGCTGTAAGCTGACAGTGAGTTAATAGTTAACTAGCTCTAAATACCAAAACACCTTTTGGAATCCACGTATTACTATGTCGTACATTTGGTTACGACGGTTCACTTTCAAAATCTGCAGCGTAATATCATCTTCAGCAATGCAGTCGGACCAGGAGACCTAATTTAGTGGAGGCTTCAACTTCAGCTCTGATCCTCTGGATCAGTGACTGTGTCGGACCAGTCTCACTGAGTGCAGCGCAGTCAGTAGGTCAACAACTGACAAGCCGACTGACACGACTGTCACATAATAATGTTGGCGACAACTGCTTGACAGATGTTTGAAATTAGCCTAAAATAATTTTAAAATAATCTCTTTCACCAGCGTCAAAATACACAGTAATGGCTACAATCCATCAAGTCTGTGAAGCAACGTTTTTGTTGCCTAAAAAAGCCTAATGAATTTTCTAACACAAAATTCCAAACTGAACCCAGCTCAGCTCTGCTCTTCGTTCCGTGAGGTCATGCCTAAACATGTCAGAGTAACGCCACAGTCAGTGAGAGAGCCCAGCACGCTGTACTGAACACATACCAGCAGGTGAACCACCAGGATGTTCTTTTTAAACAGACTGAGAATACTCAGTGAAGGGTAATGTCATGTTTTGATTTTGAATTCCACTGATTAAGGTTATCATCAGTTGAAACATGACAAGAATGTGGAGAAAACTTAGAGGAGGTTTTCTGGGCAGGACAGAAACAGGTGGTTGCCGTGTCCCAGTTTCAGTTCAAGCCTATGACGGACAGAAATACAAACAAAATTTGTGTTAGAAATTTCACTGATCATACAACCAGTAAAGATAAGGATTTTTTTTAAATAGTGACCACCGCAGTGATAGTCATATTGATATATACTGTATATAAATCACTACAAAAGTGAATTGTTGTTAACAAGGAGAAGACAGTGTCTTGACTGGATAATAGGTCTACAATAATAATAGATGCTCTTCTCATACCCAAACCTTTTAACCTTTAACCTTTAGGATCGTCCCAGACTCCGTCTCTCTGACACTTTCAGTATGACTTTGCTTCTGTCATTACTGCTTTGCTTTCTCCATCATTGTTTCTGCTAAAAAGGCATAAAATTCAAATGCAGAACAAACGTGCAGCCTCGACTTCTGCTTTCCATCGGAATTTCCAACAGTGAGATTATTCCCATCTTTTTATTACGACACAAAAGGAAGCAGGCAGTCTCACGTGGACGTGCAGAGACCTGCTGTAGCTGATGTACTATTTTAACCACGTCTTTAGTTCCAACCACTGAGTAATGACACTTTCAAATAGAAGCTTGTACGTAGAAGGTGTCCCTCCCGCCCCCATGTTCTTCACGTCTTGTAATGACTCACATTAATATCAATAACACACACACACACACACACACACACACACACACACAAAGAGACCTTTCACCATAGACAGGACATGTTTTTTCCAGTTATCAATCCTGATCTACACGTGATACTTCCAGGGAATTTTGATCATGAAATTGCAGGATGCTGAAGGCTGTGCTTTGTTTTCAAAATGACAGAATAACAGCACAGAACAGCATATGATCTTTTCAGGAAAGAGAGAAACCAAAAGAGAAAGAGAAAAACACACACACACACTCAGACACACACTCAGACTGTTTTTTTTTTCCAGCAGACCTGCTGAGCCTGTTTTAACACGTTCCTATTTCTCTTTCTGCTCCCACAGACAACGCCCTTCACATTCCCCACGGGGAGCTCGACACCCAGCCTCCTGATCAGCAACTAACCACCAGCATCAACTATATAATCATTTAGCAACATGACCCGGTCAAAAAATGAACTAGCCTGCTGCATCATTTGTTCCATTAATTGCCTCAAACACATCTGTTCATGACAATATATCCTGGCCTCTGGAGATCGGTACCAACATTAGAACAGTTCACGGTGAAGTAAAGAAAACAGGTTTAAAATAACTTCTACAACCAGTTAGTCTAAGAGGAGCTGTTGCAGGACGATGCCTCAGTTTTCGGTCTCTCTGCTCAATGTCCTTCAACGTCCTAAGTCCTAAGAACAATATTGTCTCAGGAAAATCGATGTTCACTTATACTTTTCATCTAACTTGGTTTCAGGTCAGCTTTGTCAGGTCAGCTCAGAGGGGTTTTCTAATGGACATTTAAAATATAAAGAAGAAACCTAAATGATTTGCTGGGACTTGGAGTGTATTGTTGATGTTTTTGCCAATGGTTGCTCCACAGAGATGTCAGCAACATTGTCATTAATTTAGTCAACTAATGCAGACACGCTCAGAGGTAATAATTTTCATGTTTTTTGCAATTCAAATGACTCATTATAGGACAACAATGCATTCTCTTCATTGTGACAGCTCACCTCTGCACACCACGAAATGTGACCTCTGACTCTAACCCATCACCTTAGAGAGCAGAGGGCACCTCAAGCCATGAACCTCAGTGGCACCTGGTGGAGTCGTACCTGCGACCTTCCAGACCCAAGTCGCTTCTTTAACCCTCAGGCCACCACTGCCCCTACTGATATCAGTCTGATACCTGATTTTCTACTCCTGCATGTTGAGGTTGATAGTGTCCCTGTGTGAAGCATGTTGTGCAAAGTTAAATTGAGCATTTTGGCATCGCGGAAGTATCGGATCGGAGCGGAAGAGCTTTAGTTGTTTGTTTTTTTCAATGTTGGTCCCTCAGTATGGAGTCGAGCCATCCCTGGTTAAAACCTGAAAAAACAGTTGCGTAACTCACTCTCTCTATGAATATTTGAATGATATTAAATGTAGCACTGAGAAAAAAACTTATTCAGAACAGTGATTATGGCAAATCACAAGTGAAACATGTACTGTGAAGTGAATAGTTGTAGAAGCTGCGTGAAAGACTTAAAAACTATAGATATTGATGCATGTGTAATTTGATCCAGATGACAAAATACTAGAAAACTGAGACTGTTTTTTGCCACTGGTTCAGACAGGTACCATCCTTACCTCAAGCACTGGTCCTGCCCCGAGGATGGTTCTCTCCAGGCCTGTGGAGTAGGACTTCTGACTGAGTGCAGTGAGACAGTGGATGAGATAGCTGCTGCTTTCAGTCTTCCCTGAGCCACTCTCCCCACATATAACAATACACTGGTTAATCTGCCGGTTGAGCATTGAACGAAAGGCCACGTCTGCTATTGCAAATATGTGGGGGCTGAGTTTGCCCAGTGGCTGATTATCATACATCTTCACGTACTTGGGGTTGTAGTAAACAGGCAGATACTTATTGGGATTGATGGCGACGAGGATGTTACTGATGTAGGTGTAGATTTTAAGTCTGTAGAAACGCTGGCGTAAAGTCTCTAGGATGCTCTCCTCAGTCACAGTCTGGAGGTTACACAGGTCATCATATTCTTCACTGTTCTCTCCTGTGTCCTCTCTGTTAATGCCCTGCTGCTGGAGAATGAAGTGGTACCCCTGACCCCGGGGATGCCACCTCTGCGCTTCTGGTGGCCACAGCAGAACACGCATCAGCGGTGAGTCACCGTCGTCCAGCGGCTGCTCTTTCTCATGACACTTCCTCACCTCCAGCAACGTGTACTTCTGGCAAGGTTCTAGTCCCAAAGTGACCACGGCGTTGTGGATAACCGACTGTGCTGTATCCCTGGCGCTGACCTGCAGGGGACAGTAGGTAGCTGTGTCCTGGGACACCCTGGGATAGATCTGCACGACACGGTCCTTTCCATTTCGGTCAGAGGCCCTGGCTCCATCCATCATGCTTGTTCTGATGTACGAAGGCAGCCTTCAGCATTACTCACTGATCCAAATCTCTGCCTCCACCCACTAGAACGAAACCAGAACAGGTCGGGACCTAGTTAAGTTCTTATTATGGAGACTGAAGGAGACTCATAACAGTATAGAAGAATGTGTACATGCAGTATATTCAGTTCAAGACATGTCCATCACCAATATCAACATGTGTCATGGATTAAACGTAGGGGTAAGGTTAAGGTAAGGTTTTTTATATTATCTACTAACTGACAGAATAAAGTACCAAATCTGGACCCCCAACACTCCAGTACTAAGACACTGCACTAGCTAAAACCATCATCTTGTACATAATGTATGGGACTTTCCATTCAAGCCCAACTTATTAACATTTTGAAAATACTGTACTGTATGATGGGACAGAATGTTTAGATGACATTACATTTAAGTCTCTCACACACAAACACACACGGGAATCACCCTCATCTCTTCATACCACCGTTAAACTTCCACATGTAAGAAAACCACACGATTAAATTATGACGATCAGTAACAACTCACATTCGAAACACAACGGCTCACTCCATTCTTAAATCCGTGCAGTGTGTTGACAGAACGACTGGTCACCTCCAGCAGACAGCGTCCAATCCTTAACACGTCAGAGGTGGAAAAAAAGTCCTCACCTGAGCTTCCCTGTAAACATCTACAAAGGTGACTTCCAAATGGTTCCCGAGCGCAAAAGTAACTAAGTTATTTGTCGGTGTTAAAATGGGACAATAACGGTGGAAATTCACTGTTGTGTTTAAAATATCAATGCCTCTAACGTTTCCTTCTCCTGTCTCCTACGCTGGCGAAAAGTTAAGCTCGAAAGTACTTCCTAGATACACACACGCGTAGACACACGCACACGCCTCTCTATACTTGTCGACTCTTTAATATTTTTATATTTAATGAGAAAATGTTTCAAGACAGAATTTAGAATTCTAAATGATTTCTTACTATGAACTCAGATATTTTTATTTATTAAATTTAAATTTAAAATTTAAAAGAGGAAGTGCCTGTTCTGACTTAAATCTAAGACTTCCTTCCTTATTCTTTAAAATTGCAACAATAAGAATAAATCCGGGAATTCCAGGGACTCCTCAGACCTGGTGACATATTTCCAATTTTCACATTTTCTAGATGATTTTTTCCCCCTCACTTAAAATAGTTTTTTGTGCCAAAAGAACTGTTTTTTGAACTGATGTTTTTTTTTACAAATATATAAATCTTATAATGAAAATATCAATATAATAAACATACTCACGAAAACGTTTAGGGAAATTAAATAAACACAGCCATACCACTATTTGGGTCAAATACGCTGGAGGCGCCCTCTTCCTGAGATTCTAGGTATAACAGCAGTTGTAAAGCAAACCTGAGAAACGTATTGTCCGTCTACGCCCTCTTGTGGACAATACTGGAACAGGTAGGATGTGAAAGGTTGAAAATATTAAAATATTATGAATAATAAATAATAAATAATATAATTTCCACACATTTGCAGTAGACAAAACACAATATTTTAAGAAAAAAATTAGACAAGGTTTAAAATTGCATTTGCAGTTTTAATAACTAAATTTCAATATTGATTCTAAATATTTTTAGTATCATTCTTTGCATGTCAAAAGATAATAACTAGTCTCACACTGGCTAATAAACCTTGAGCATATGCCTTAAGTTAACACAGTAAAGTTAACATGAAGGTATTTCTTTTATTAGCATTAACATTTTTTTTACCTGATCTAAGTTGACAGTACTGCTGCCGACAGTCAAAGGCAAATGTCACTTAACAGAAGAAATCCAAAAATCACATGACGACGATCACATGACGTCCATTTTTTTTTCTCGTGCTAATGCAGTGTCTGTCCATTCAGGTGTATAATGACTGCAGATGCACTGGTGCAGAGCCAGTGTTTCCTGAATTGGTTAAAATAAAAATCTCGCTGACACTTTGACAGCTTATTATAGTGTGAGCAATGAAGAAGTGCAATGCAGAGCAATACTCAGCACAAATCAGCTGCTGCTGCTAATAAGGAGCGCACGCCCACACAGGAGGACAAATTAGGACATGCACACACAAACAGCCACACGAAAACGTCATATATTTCTGTCAACACTGTAAACTAACACATTCTGCAGGAGTGCTGTGATATCAACACCTGTGGTCATTTCAGTTTGGTCTCACACAACAATTTTGTCCCTGCTATTGTTGATGATGTCATATTGGATGTCACTCTTGTTCCTGCTGGACTGAGCCAGTTCTGCAAAGACACACTGATTCCAGTTCAGTAGGCACCAGAGTACACAACCTGAAGTGATGTATCTGTTAAATAAATCTTTATAATTCTTCACTCAAATCAAATGAACTCAAGCCAAAACCCTTCATCCTTTCCTCACCCCCGTCTCAGGGTGAGATCAGCCGAGATTAGCCGATAGGCTGTTACTCATTCTTTCATGTCAGACACTGAACTTAGCCACTGTGAACAATTTCTGTTTGGTTTAATGCTCACTAATGAGCTAAGTTCTGCATCTTCAGAAAAGTCATCACACAGTGGCCCCCGCGGTGGGATGTATAAGCTATTCTGCAAAAAAAAAAGGAAAAAAGATTGTTAAAATCATACAGATTTTTAACAATGATCAAAGGTGGAGTGGAAATCGCAGTGACACTCATTATAATAAGGGTAATAATGTTTATCCATGTGGGAAGTTCTGTTCCACCGCAGACACAGAGATCATTAAACAGGAAAATTCTGGGACTTTGCAGAAAACAAACAGTTTTCATCAATTATATACAGTACTGTTCAGTAGTTATGAGTGTGGAATGTGTAAAGTCATTAGTGTGCATGTCAGACCAACTCTTTATTCTAACTTCTATATTGATTTTTCATCTTCAATCCTGAAAAAAAATAATTATTTATTGTCATTGCACCACGGGGATACAACAAAACTGAGCTTCTGCTTTGATACCTATCATATACAAAGTATTGTATATAAGTAAGACAATATACTATATGATACTGTACTAATACTAGAAGTATTATTTAAATACTTATTATATATATATTTTGCAATACTTTAGTATCACACAAACCCATTAAACCATACTCTTGACTCTTGACTTCATCCTCAGGTATAAGACAAACACACAATGTCAAAAACAAAACAAAAAACCTAATTATATCTGACTTTCTTTGAGCTGCACAAACAGACAACCACAACAAGCAACTACTTTGAAGCCTTTGAAAAAAAAAACACTGGTGAGTGATAGAAATGTTTCACAGACAGTGGACGGTCAGCGGACGGTCAGTGGACGGTCAGCGTGGCCTTAATGTAAAGCCCTGATAGAGCAGCAGTAAACAGCACCACAGGAAGATGTTTTATCACCAGTTCCAGTATCAACTTTCTCTCTTCACGCAGTGGCTGCCTTCTCCCTCCTACCTTGGCTCTGAGGAGGTTCTACTTGCATCATTTGTACTCACAATTTGCCTGAGCCTTAGGACACAGGCTCAGTTTTCAGAACAAACTATTTGTCCATTAGAGCGCTGGTTGTGTGACATCAAACCTCAGGGAAAAACAAATATAACCTCCTTGTGAATACTTAACCAACCTGCATCAACTACTGTGTGTGTGTCTGTGTGTGTTCTGCATTCTTTCTCACCAGACTTAGTAAGAACCACAGGCTTGGCTTCATATAATTATCCCCAGCATTCTCTTGGCACTGATTTGACCTGAAGTAACAACGAAGTAACAAACAGTTCTAAAAGGAAGAAGTCCCTGGTTTCTGTTTTACTTCTTATTTCTTCCTGCTTACTTGAATAAACACTCTCAGACAACGCTGTCCTTAAATGGTTCGAGATGGTTCGGTTTCAAGGGTATCGGTGTCCAAGTGAAGTTACCTGAGCTCTGTTGCCATTATGTCATTTTTCACCCTGCTCCCAGAGAAGAAAAGGCAGCTACAGCCTTTGTCGCCCTGCCACCGCGTCCTCCTCTGTGGAGAAGAAGAAGAAGTTTGATGATCCATCTTTGGATTAAACAAAGCTCCTGCTATTATCTTCACTCTTTTCAGGGTTTCTTTGGATTAGACGAAGGAATTCCCCTGTTGGATAGAGAATCATGACTCCTGGCTGAGAGGTGAAGGAACACAGTGTCAGACAGAAAATAAAGACAGAGACGGACATTTGTTCAGTCAGTAGTCCTGCATTAAAAACACACTTTTCCACACACTTTTAACTTGATATTTAAAAAAATAATTTTAATACATGCAGAAGTGTTTTGTTGCCCATAGATTTATCTAATGTCATCCTTTTAGATGCACGAGGTTGTTGGAGGAAGTGATGCTTAACTCACCCGTCTGTGATCAACAGCAGCTGCAGACGAGAGCAGCAGAAAATATCCCTCAAAGTCGACCGCTCCTCGACGGTTTCCCCGTGTTCTCTGGCACAGACTGAGCGAGACGGTGCGGCTCTCCGCTCCTGCAGCTCGCTGTGAGAGAGTGAGGGTGTGAACATGTGTGACAAGAGAGGAGGCACAAAGGAGGAGGGAAGAGGAGAAGGAAAACAAGAGGGAGGCACTGGGAGGGAGGAAAGAAGGAAGGAAAGAAGCTAAGGATGAGGAGGATCGGACAGGTGTGGAATTTATACGGCAGTCTGTCTGGAAGGGTTGGCTCGTCGGCTGTAACATAACATGAGGACACACTGTTCTGAATGACATGTAATTACAAAAGGTAAAAAAGATAAGGAACCATAAACTGAAATAGAAATGTATGTAGAAGGTTTTATTAAGTTTAGACTTTTACTATAGGTTTTAATTTTTTTTTTTTTTTGAAAGTGTACATGTTGTTTTGTTTCATTGTTTCAGGTTTAGGTTTTGACCCCTGAACTCTAAGTGTGGTAAACAATAACCTGAAAGCCAAAGTAAAATAAAGAGGAAATCTGAGCACCAAAAACAACCTCATTAATCACGTGGAAGACCCCGAGGAAGAGCTCAGTCCAGTCTGGACTATTTGTTTACCGTCCACTTATTTCCCACGTTATAATTTTATTATTTCACTCATCAGCTTGCATGAAAAATATTCACTTAAACGCGTACAGAATGATACAATTCCCATGATTCTGTCCTACAGAGACACCAGTGGACGCCACTACTACGACCTCCTAAGTCTGTTAAGAGACCCCTGATCTACACCAAACCCAGCTGTAACAAAGCAGAGGAGATGAAAACATTTCACCCTCCACCACACCAGGGTCTTCATCATGTCACTTAGCTCAGCCCACGCTCCACACACAGTCTGCCCGCTCTCCATCAGCCGGATTGTTTTGATTCGACGTCTGAAACCGGAGACGCGGTGCTTCCATACATGGCTGCTACGTGTCAGTGTCCTTCGGCAGAAAGAAATAAGACAGGGAGGCAACCACTTGATTTTTTTTTTTTTTTTTTCCTCTGTGGCCTTTTAAGAGCACTCTGCAGCCGACTCTTCTCTGGCCCCTAATGTACGCGGTCCATTTAGCAAGGCAGAGCTGTGAAACCCAAGATCACAGGCATGGCCTCAAACAATTTCACCCTCTGATTGAGCCAATATCCAGTTCACACCGTAAAAAGGGGAATCAGGTACGTTTGACTGTGAAATACAGCAGATCTAAATTAAAAAAAAAAAAAAACTTGCAACAAATTTGTATCTGTGTTTTCTTTTTTTAAAAATCCAAGACATAGATCAATATTTTTTCATTTCCTTGTATCTGTGTTTTCTTTTTTTAAAAAACCGAGACATAGATCAATATTTTTTCATTTCCTTTTCAGTCTTTCTTGGAACTTAATTGGACTTAGTTCTCTATAGGAGCTGAATTGTTTTAGACTATTTTTTAACAACTATATTTCTCTGTAGTCAGTGTTTGGGAGAAACCTTTTGTCCTTAGCGCAAAGATCTAAGGAGGCTTCTGTATGAAACCAGATCTGGTTCAGAGCGATGGGCAACACATGGCAGGGAGTCTGACATGCATTAGTGGAGGCTAATGGGCAAACTGGCTCCGATAGGCCTGATTGTCCATTATGTGTCTGCACTGGAAGAGTAAACTGTTATGTGAAGCAGAACGACGTCTCGTTGATCGGCAGATTGATTTTCATTTTCTTTTTATATTGTATTTTTTAACAAATAAGCAGCCATTTAAACAGCAGGATGAGGTCAGGAGTGCAGGGTTTTTTTGAGTGGTCTTTGTCAGAGTCTTTGTCTTCTGCAGAGAATCAAACGACCTTCTCTGATCACAAAATGAGGTGACATTATTCTGTCATCTGTCTCAGGGCTTTTTTTTAGACACTACAGTCTCAGTGGACATTTTCGATGCAGCAGCTGACTATGTCCATCATGTGAGTGTGGCATTTCTCATCTAGACCTGGAGGTCAGTGGCCTTCTTCCAACCTCTTGTTTCTTTTTTATATTAATATTTTGGTGTTGGTCGACATTGCCTGATGAAATAAAACACTCCACCACAACCTCTAATAGACTCACATGTAATAACGGTCTTGTTCTGAGAACGGACTTAAACTGTAATGGTTTTATCAGTCTCATTAGTGTAGTGGTGAAGAAGCATCGATTTTTACATTTGACAGTGTCAGGATAATACACTTAAATGAAGGACAAGATCACTTAGTTCTTATTTTAAAAATAACACACTCTCTTTTCTAAAAACAGGGGTTTTAAATAACTTAATATATTCAAAAAAATGTTTGGGGAAAGAAAAGTAAAAAATTTAAGGCCCTTCGTGGTTTTATCTTTTGCTGTTAAACGAACGAGGAGTGAATCATGGAGACTGAGAGAGGAAAGGACCGGGCAGAAGTTTTATGGCTCAACTGCTGTATTTTCAGGAAATATTCAGTAGAGGGCGCTGTTGCATTATATAACTTTAAAGGTGGCCTGTGTTGGAGCTCCCAGAGACAAGAATGTAGTTGTAGAGTTTCAATGACAATGGAAACTAAGAGGAACTTATGTCAGAGAGGGAGGTCAAAGGTCACAAATAGGATATTATTAATCATTCTACAACAAGTAAACGGATGGAAAGGAATGACCTTCCTTTATTTTCAAGAATAATCTCATCCTCACCATGATAAGAATGTACTTTCATCCAGTGAAGCGGTGTGGTCATGTGACTCTTAGTGAGTAAAACAGACAAACAACATTTTTCAAGGAGACTAACGTAACGAGTCGCTGCAGATGTGAGCTCCCTCCCTCCATTTTTCAAAGTCGCTGCAGATGTGAGCTCCCTCCCTGTCGTGGTCTTAGCAGGAGCCACAGATGTCCATTTGTCAGTGTCTGGGAACATGGCGGTGCGACCTTTCACCCCTCCCAGTGGTTTGTGTGAAACAGTGACACTTTGATACACCGAGCTGTGAGGTCGTCTGCACCGCCTGTCTCTGCGGCTCATGTGGTGTCACACAGGAAACGCCAGGAAGTTAATTATAGTCAGTAAATCTGAAGAGAAGTTGCAAAACAAGTGTTTAGAAGTAGATAAATAATTTCCCAGAGTGCATCTGTTTATGGGACACAGCAGTGGGACTGGTGAACTGAACCCTTTTTGTTGTTCACTAATCCTTGTACTCACTTTCTTGTATGTTTTGAATGACAGTTTAAAAAAAAATTCTGTGTTACACCGCTGCGTCCTAATCTATTGAGACGACACATGATCTACAGAACATCTTTTATCTGCACTTTAAAGGCGTAAACGTCAACTCCAAATTAGTTACACATCATGTCCTTCACTGCTGAGTTATTTTGATGATTTA
Organism: Cynoglossus semilaevis; assembly: GCF_000523025.1. NCBI lineage: Eukaryota > Metazoa > Chordata > Actinopteri > Pleuronectiformes > Cynoglossidae > Cynoglossus > Cynoglossus semilaevis. Next base: position 9,698,180 of record NC_024326.1, read on the forward strand.
TTCAAATGCCAGTGTGAATAAGAGCACGTCTGATCTTCAAACTTCAAGAACAGTCGTGTGTTCTTACCGAGTTAAAAAAAGAGGCCTTAACTCTCACAGACAATACTCTGGAAGAGCTGCAGCACTAAATAAGACACCGCCACTTAAGAAAATAAGAGACATCCCGTGTTCCGAGCCAAGACCGTACATTGTGTCAGCACAGTGTGTTAAACCACACTCCCGGGCTCAGCATGTTTCTGCAGTCACTTTAACCAAGGTTCTCCTACGACTAGTGTTTTATTTTAATGAGCGTTTACCGAGCTTGAAATCTCTGCTCACACTTTCACTAACCATCACAACACTGGGAACTCAGGGGTAACTGGAGGACAACGACGTCTCTGCCAGCCTGAGTACGTGGGAACACACACACACACACACACACGAGGGTATTTCTGAGCAAACACATCACAAATATTAATACTGTGTAGGACCTGAACTGAACACAGATGAAAAATGTATAAAAAAGATGAGCAGCTTATGAGAAAAGTAACAACCTGAGGTGAGAATTGTGTGGAGACGTGTATTTACAGTTTAAAAATAACATCACATCAACTCTGCTCCATCACCGTGACCTTCATCTTCAGACGTCAAGAATCACCGCCAGCTTCTCCACCTTTTTCTACTGTCATCCATGGCAACAGCCCTCTCTGAGCCATTTTCTCCACGTGTCTTCAGGCAACACTCGCCCCCCCCACCATTATCCTGTCCATTAGTGCGTTTCTGCCTTTGTTATGTGGATTTCAGAGCTCCTGACTCCCGTGTTGTGTTCTCGATGTTCGGCACGTGACGACGAATTAGTTAAAGTACACTCAGAACTTTAAGAGCCGATGCACTGTACCTACTGTGTGCCTTTGAAGCATCCACCTGCAGAACAGTCTCAAGGACAGTTAGTGCTGATGAAAAGACAGAAGTGACAGGAGTGAAATGTTTCTTTTGACAATAATTACACAGCTTTGGTTCAAAGAATGTGGTCGACTCTCTTTGACATCCTTATTTTTTCTCCCTTTTGTAAACGAACGTCACCAGAATCTCTTTTTCACATTACCAGAATCAAATACAAACCCCGTCTTTGTCCCACACCAACAACATTTATCCAGTGAACTGCACAACACTGTTTCACCACATGAGGCAATTAAGTTTCCTGGCTTGGAAATGGATAATTCCTTCAATAATCCTCTGTGAAACACACCACCATTGTGTTTCCCAAAAGCAGGATATGCAGTAACTCACTCAGAGCCGTTGTGAGATATGACCTCACATAAAGTTTATTTCTGTCAAATGAGCTCAGCAGTGTCACCAGCTCCCATCACATGACTGGATAACACTTTCAACTTCTCAGCTGCAGTTAGCCAATAGGAAAACTACAATGGATAAAACAGAAATATCAAGAAAAAAGAATAAATTATATGGAAAATCAGAGCCACTGTAAGAGACAATAAACTTATATCTGACATATGTGAGGAAAGTGAAGTAGAAGAAACAAAAAAAGCTCTATATGAAGTTCTCTATGATGAGCTGACCATATTGCACCACAATCTGGCAAAATCTGGTTGTAAAAACGAATGTGCAGCAGGAAGTGAGAGGTGGCGATCCAAGAGAAGGACGGCATGAAGTAGAAAAGCAGACGTAGTTAGGTGTAGGGTGTAGGAGACATCTACCTGGGTCACTTCAAAACCTGCAGACTAATTCTGATCCTTCCTATTTTTCCAGCCAACTGTGCGGCCACGCTGACCAATCAAACACATGCTGAGTATAATGAGGAGACATGTTTTATTAATTCCGTGTTGGAGAAAGCCTTGAACTCCTCCTGTGAAAAACAAAGCAGAGCTCAAGCCTACACTGTAGTTCTGACTGACTTTTCTTCTTTCCCACCAATATCATCCCACATAATAAGTTTTCTTTTCATGTACTTTGGTGTTTAAATCTTCAAACAGATTTAGTTTTCAGTTCATTTCTCTTTTCTGGGGGAGTCGAGCAGCAGCAGCAGAGAAAACAATACAAAAACACGCTTTATTTTGAAACACAAAACTGGTGTTAATTGTCAGAAATGTGTTTTTAAGCCATGTTTTTTTAGGGTCTAAACAAACCTGAAACCTCTGTTCTCAATACACACCATCCAACTAAGTGACTGCTGTCAAAGGTTAAACGGTGTGTGTTCACTGTGTTCTACAGTCTCACAATGGATTTAAAATAATAAACACTGGGCTTCAAAATACTGATTCAGGGAAAAAGAAAAGGTTTTTTCCCAAGTGCTTCCCTTTTAACAATACCACAAAAAAAATAAAAAAAAAATCCTGAAGACGGCAGTTTGTCACCCTGTCCTGATGATGAACATGTTGTCCAGACTTCTTAAGACGTCTCCACTAACGCCTCGTTCATCAAAAACCTCCAAACCTTCTGTCGTGCTCAGCTCTGATTCAGCCGCAGTCACACTTCATTCTTGGCTTGGAGTCTCCATGACGAGGCAGCTTTTGATATTTTAAACTGACCGTTTATCAGGTTTTACTTTGTGTCGGTGACACAAAAACATTTCAAGGCCAGATAGATATTTTGGGTTGTAATTCACGGTGAATGGGGCTCCTTAGAGAAAAAAAAAGAAACGCAATAACTTACTCACAACAGGCGATCACTTGGCTGTGAAATTACATTGACCTCAGCTGCAGACGAAGGGACCTCCCGTCCTCGTTAAACTACCTGCTGTGCCATGAATATGCAATATCTCACTATATATATATATATATATATACACTTCCTGTGGTGAAGTTACAGCAGCTGCAGTGTCCTACAGATACTCCTTATATAGAGTATTTTTAACATTCCATCAGACAACACCACACAAGTGATCACTGAGGGAGGGGCTCGACCGGGGGCTCTCCACGTTCAGGATATACATTTACAGACACTTTCATCCGAAGCTTTGGTCCGACTTGCAGAGGAGGGAATCGAACCTGTACACGTTAAGAACCACCACATACAGGGCAAAAAAAAAATGCCATGAAACACAACTAGGGAGAATTGTGTGTATCAATAACGTGGACAGTGTTGACGACGAACCTGGTGAACAGTCACACACACACACCACACACACACCACACACACACCACTGACACACACACGACATTAGAACTGCTTCACCTCAGGAAATATAGAGTGGCAAAAGTGAAGTGTGTTTTTCATCCCCTGCTGTGTGGTTGGCCTGCAGTCATGCAGCGTGGGCACACACACACACACACACACACACACACGAGACCCACCTATATGTACGGCTGCAGACGGGGTGATAACCAGGACCTCTGCTTTTCCTTTTGTAGTGAAGAAAATGATGCAGCTGAGAAACCTCACACTCTAACATGGTGAGGTGGAGATGACAGGCCGAAGCGTTCTCAAACCCTCCTTTCATTGACGTCTTGTCTGGATGATGTGCATATGTATGAGAGAGGCAGCGCACAGAGAACAGGCTTGGGCTTCCTGAGTGGTAAACACTGAGAAAAGCCCTCCTCGGGTTCAAGTTTTTTGCTGTGCTAATAGTTTGTTCAAGTCAAGGGCACTCACAAAAGTTTTAGAAAATGAAGACGCCATTCAAAGAGAGTCTGTGAGGACACACAGACTCTCACACACGGTTGTTTTTTTTCTGCAACATTGCAGCAAACACACACACAGGTGAACAGGGCTTCTCCTGTGTAGCCTAGCGTCTACAGCCGTCTTCATAAGGAGCACAGCTGAGAGTCTGTGTTTAGAGGCGTGAGCCACACTTTGATTACTGCTGGACACACTGGTGAATTGTTGGAGCTCAACTAATCTTAGTATACTAATCTTAACATATATATATACAGAGTATAAAACAGTTGGAGAACCACTGTATTAGTCTACTAGACTATTTTCAAACCAGAGACGTTGATCGCTGCCGTAGATTTGAATAATCCTGACCTCCTTTGAAAAAAAAGAAAAAAGAAATTGGAAGTCAAGTATAGGTAAGGCTTTTTTTTTTATCTCTGAGAACAGTCTTTCCCAGCAGCTATAACTGGACTGACGTTCATCCTCCTGTTGGGTGGATGGATAAATCCTCTTTATCTGCCTCATCCTTATTCCCACTGCAGCCTTTTCTTTTTTCTTCTTCTTTTTTTTCAAACAAAGCTTCAGTTGTTTCCTTTAAAAACAACAACTCACACATAGATACATCACACTGTTCAGACAGAGGTCGGCTGGTTCTGTATCCTGCTTTAGAGATGAATCATTTGGAAGATGAGTTAATTAATATCCTCATTAAGGGCCTGTTATTTATGTATTGATTATTCTCAGTTATTATTTTGGTCTTTTTTTGGACTTCCTCTTTGTTGAGGACAGAGTTACCTTCTAATATGTTGCAGCAGGAAGTTTTACTCAACTCTGTCAGTAAATCATTCAGGATCTAAAGAGTCTATTGAGAATTGAGAAGAGAATATTGAAAAAAACAAACAAAAAACAACCCAGAAATAAAATCTGGACCAAATCAAACTGAGAACAGCATATTCTAAAAATGTAGCTCTAGTTAAAGACAGCACTTCTTTTCTGTTTGACTCGCTCTCCTCTCAAGTCTGCGTATGTTAAACACCCAACCTCCCACCACTGCTTCTCTCCTCCCCTCCTCTCCTCTCCTCTCTCAGTCTCTGGCCACGGAATCCCAGACAGTGTTTAATTGCAGTGTGTAAAGACTTGAGTCAGCCTAATGAGAGTATGAGTGTTTCAGACATTCGCAGAGTCCCACAAAGAACCAAGGAGCCGCAGGAGCTCGGGTGACGGAGAAGACGAGAAACCCCGAATTCAGGTACTGCTGCTGGGCTGAGAGAATACACCGAAGGAAAGGAGCAGAGGAGGAGGTGGAGAAAAGGGTAGAATGGAAGAGAAGGGCGGGGAGGAGAGGAAACAGGAAATACACCACCAGAGGGAGAGAGAGAGACAGAGAGAGAGAGAGAGAGAGAGAGAGGAAGCCTGCAGCAGCAAATGAGATAGAACAACGAGGCGGGAGAGGTAGAAACACAGACAGAGAGGGAGGGAGAGGGGCCCCGTGTAGGAGACAGGGCTACAGGGCAAGGAGGAAGAAGGGAGAGAAGAAGGAGTAAGAAAAAGTTGGTGGAAGTAAGAGAGAGTGAGGGTCCGGGGAAGGAAAACAACGTCTGCAGATTTGAAGGACCACAGAAGAACAGAGAAGGGGAAACAACTGACAGGAAGGAAGGGCAAGTACAAGACTCGAGTTAGAGGGAGAGAAAAAAGAAAAAGAAGTGAAGAAAAGTTTTTGTGTGGGACGAGACAGATGAGGAAAACAGAGCGAGTGAATGACTGGGCTGAAGGGTGCGAGGAGGGGAGGAAACCAGTTGTTTTTCTAACGCCGCTTCCACAGAATCCTCCGGACTTTTTTGGACATGTACACTGAAAGCTCGCAAACAACTGGACACCATCGATTTCTTCACTACAGAGACAACTCCTCGCCCTGCTGCTGCCAGCACTGTGTCCACCATGAGCAGCCATTTGGCCATCATGGTGGGCTGGGATACCAAGCAGCATCAGCCAGACAGACGGACCACCCATATCTGGACTGCTGGAGAGACATCCAGGCTCCTCGAGTCAAGGACGTTGGCGGCAGAGCTTTCCTAGTGGACGCAGTGGAGAGAAGTGGTCACCGGAGCCCACAGAGGAGGCCTGTGTTTGCAGAGCCCAGAGCCCATCGTGGTCATTCAGACGAACTGAGTCAAATTTGCCCCTGGGAGTTTAACTCTGCCCCGGGCACTTACGCGCTGGAGTCTGGGCCGAGACGTTACCAGTCTGTCAGAAAACAGTGTGGCTGTGTGATGCACGATGAGCCCGGCACACACACCTTCAAGCCCGGGACACCTCATCCTCTCCCTCACCTTCAGGTCAAAGGTCAGGAATACAGGCACGAGAGGACAGTCAGGTACGTCGTGGTGGACGAGAAGGAGAATGGATGTGAGAGCTCCCACGGTCCACCTCGGAACCATTTGTCTCTCCCAAATGGTCACTGTGGACAGAGGACAGTGCTCCCTCAGGACGGAGGGGAGGACAGAGACAGAGATCAAGACTGGGGCAAACAGAAAGACGGATCAGAGGACAGTTGTAACGGACGTGATGGTGTTCACGAGGGTTTCTTCGCCACCGAGGTCCCACAGAAACACTTGAATCAAAGCAGAAGAAAGGGGCCGTGCAACCCCGGCTCTGGCGTCACCGTCGTGGAGAAGTCCAGCCCGACGGACACCAGCGGTCACCAGCGGCAGGATTCCGAGAGCGGAAAGCCAAAGAGGAGGCAGGACTCCGTGAGGGATCAGATCAGACAAGTGGTGGCAGATCTGGAGGATGTGCTGGGGGGGTTGAAGCAAGTTCACGTGGAGATGAAAGAGGTAGGAGGCTCCATTGTTGAAGAGGTGATTTTTTAAAGATAGGGTGTGTGTTTATAACCAGATGTTTATTCACGGAGGGTTTTGTCAGGTGCACTGGAGTTCAAACAAAACAAACCTGGATCAGTCTGACACTAGTCCTGCATGTCACCGTGTGTGTGTGTGTGTGTGTGTGTGTGTACATGCGCACGTGTGTGCTGACTTCATTGTTTGTGACTCACTTCTACAGGAGTGGCGATTGAGAACGATTCACACTGACCTTCTGTAGAACGCTGCTGATATTGGCAGCGTTCCGACCAGCGCGTTAAAAAGCCTCGCTTGGACCTGGGACTGAATTATGTCCTGCTCTCTTTTTCAGTGTCCATTTTGCATGCAGCTGTAGAGAACCGTTTATTCCAGCTGAGTGCATCGGTGTGGATGGGACTTTGTACGGAAACATCACAGCTGTGAATGTGAACAATAAGAACAGCAGGAAAAACAGATTTAATTTGAAAGGATGTTTGAATTGTTGCCTTTTACTTTAACGCATTTCTTCACACAGTCGTAAAAGTCAAGGTGCAGATAAGAAGAAAACTATCATTATATATAGGATATAATTCTCTGTGTATTCTTTACTACTACTATGTTGAAACTACATTTGAAAAAAGTACATGTGTAGTCCAGACAGACCTAAAATAGGAAGTGGAAATGCAAATAGTTTTGTCTGACACTTAAGTTTTTTTTACTTTTTTTGGTGCAACTCTAAAAGTACAGCATGAAGAAAAACCCACTTTCGGTTTCTAAATAATAAATACTTATAGTTAACATACACCTGTGTACAGTTCTTTTGTAGTATTTACATATTTTGTGAAATATTTCTACACACTACACATTTGGTTAATTTAAAGTACTCCTATAAAGTACTTTTTTGAGTACTTATAGCTGCGGTTCTGTACAAATATTGATCGTCTTCATTATCATTCAGGTGGTCGAACAGATTGATCGTCTGACCGCCAACATCGACCTCAGCGAGGCGTCGTCCTGCAGCACTTTGGGAGTATTCAATAACACTGACAGCTCAGCTGCGTCAGGTGACATCAGGGTGGTCCTCCTGCCCAATCACCAGCCCTCTCCTGTCCAGGTGTCACAACACGCCGAGGGGGACCGCATCATCTTAAGGACTAACGCTCCGTCCCCCGTCCACACTGCATGTGTTGTTAAGACCAGCCGCTTCACACCCCCCAGCCACAGTAAAGACGTAAACCATGAAAAGCCAAGTGTTAACGGCCACCCCCCTCACCTGAACCCCTACTTGACCCACACTCCACCAGAGGCCCGGCCACACAATCTCGAGCCTAAAGTCATCATTGGTAACAGCACCAGAAGCTCTGGGTCAAGAACTCAAAAACCTCCACCGTACCCTCAGAACGGGCGCTGCTGCAAAGCCCCCTACCTGCCTCCTAAACCTGTGAAGACCCCTGCCTACCCGGGGAGAGGCCGCCAGAGCACCAGCATTGTGTGAAGGCGGGGAGGTGGTCTGCCCCAGTGCCATGGGGGCCTGAAACATGAGACCCTGCTGCTGCTGCGAGTGGCGGTGGTGAGGGACCAGGCAGGGGAACAACTCATGGTAAGCTCACACACAAGGAGACTTGTTTACTTTTACAGTGTCGCTGTTTCCGTCGTGGCTCCAGGCTGATGACGTTTGCTGTGTGTTTACTGGCAGCACAGTTTTTTTTTTTCTGCTTTACAGTCACTAAATGAATCGCAGCATTTCTCCCTGTTACAAAATGACTTTATGTGTGTGTTTGATCTACGAGTGTGTGTGTGTGAGGGGGTGAGAGGGTGTGTGGGCGGTGACGGAGGGGGCGTAATGTGTCTGCTCTGGCTGATGTCACATGATTTCCCAGTCTTTACACTGCAAAGTGTGACTGTTTGGCAATGTAGAAATGGTGAAAGACTTTTTTTCACCCCCTGCCCCCCGCGCTGCTCATTTGCACCAGCCAACAACAGCCCCGCAGGGTGACATCACGGCTGAACCCCCGCGCTGCTCATTTGCACCAGCCCCGCAGGGTGACATCACGGCTGAAATCAAATTAGAAACGAGGAGATCTGAAGACCTTTTCATCTTGAACATCAGCCCTTAAGTGCTTCTCATAATCATGTCGCTTTTATTCACTTGACTTCAAAGACGAGATAAGACTTTTTTTTTTCCTCTGCAGTGTTCCTTAGTCATCAGTATCTCAGAGATTGAGGGAAGAGAGAGGTTTGGCAGGAGCTCAGTCGTTCTGGTGAAGTGAGACCCCAGAGCCACTTGACTACAATCATGGGACACAATAAGGAGTCATTATATTTACAGGATGATCATAGCTGTGAGTCAGAACCGGCGTAATTTACTGCGGTGAGGAGGACGAGGACTTTCTTCTCGTGCCACCGTCAGATGTGTCATTACTGTCTGTCAACAACAACAGAGGACAATAGTGGAAAAAAGTCCCCTTTTTATACAAGAGGAAACTTTTAACAGCAGATGCAAATCATTTAGGATTCCCTTAAAAAAAAGAAAAAAGTTAACCTTTGCAGATGCGTTGAGTTTCTGTACTTCCCTCTCGTGCAGAGTATGTGCAACTGCAATCTATTTTTCCGGCCTCTGCAAGTTGGGCAAGCACAATCTGGTTTTAATCATAAAATCCCCTGGCCAGGCGCCAGAATGGATTGAAGCGAACTCTGGGTATATTTGTGACGTCCGCATAAACAGGAGCACCTCTGCACAGCCGAGCTGCTCCTCGGCTCACGGAGCTCGGGGAGAGGAGCACTCAGCCGGCTGCAGCCTCACACGGAGGCCGGCTGCCAGAGAAAGTGGACGGGAAAATGAAAAGCACGGGTTTTCATTCACTGAGTGAGATGAGAGTTTAATTAGCTGCAAGGACAAAGTAGCCCGCAGCTCAATGGCTCCTGTTTCTCTTGAAGTGTTTTAGAGACATCGATGCTGCTTAGATTTTGAAGGTCTGACTCATCAAACTTCCGGAACAACAGCTTTTTGTGCTGAGTATCACAAACACATTGGCCAGGATGTTTTTGTTTTTTTGTTTTGGTTGTTTTAGTTTAAAGCTGCAGATATGAAGTGTTCTGTGAAACTAATCAATACGCTTCAGTTCTCAATTGCTCTGGAAGTGGACAAAATATTAAACCTTCTTATTTATGAATCCTCTGAAATGAAATATATTTAATTTATTGTCACATATAAGAAATCAGACTGGGAAAATGCCATTTTGTACATTTATGTGGACTTCTTTTTATTAGTGGCTGAAACAGAGACTGATATACTATTGAATCCCTTAAGAATATGAGTGAAACAGGCCTTAAGTGGTGCAGTGTGTATGCTGTATGCTGCCATGGCAACAGGAGACAAAGCATCAAGCTGAAAGTGATTCTTCATTCAGAGTATACATGAAATAACTGTTATGGCTGAAAGAGTACTGTGTATAATATTCAGGTGATACTGTCTGTTCAGAAATACTGCAGTAACAGTACTATAAAGATGTTCAGAAACTGCGTACAGCGTTACCGGCAGATGTTCCTGATTTCCACTACGGTCTTCACGACATCTCACTTCACTTCCTTTTTCTCTTCCACCTCCACTGATCTCAGCTATTAAAAAGTTGCCATTTTGCCAAAGAGGACATCATTTTCGTCCAAGAAGCGTTTTCGCTTGACGTAAAACAAGTGTGTAAATATTTCAGATAGTAATTTATTCAGCTTTCTTATATCCAGGCTGCGTCTCTTTACTGCTTTAATATAATTAAATAGCTGCTGCGAAAAAAATGAAAAATGCACTCTTAAAAGTCTTCCTCCTCCTCTGTTGACCTTTGATTATTACTGTCTTACTGTGAACATGAGATTCAATACCTGGTGTTTATTTATGCAAAAAGAAGTAGATTAAAGTAAATCTAAAATGCAGAAAATAATTTTTGTCCATCCAGAGTTTTGTACCAGTGAATCAGTGAATCAGTGAATCAGTGAATCAGTGCAGTAACGGGTGATGCAGGAAAAACTCCTGCAGCTGCAGAGTGTGGACAGCATCAAAGAGCTGAGCTGGGAGTGAAGTGGTGAACTTGCAGCAGAGAGGGAGACGGAGCGGGGGGAGGGAGTGAAGTGGTGAACCTGCAGCAGAGAGGGAGACGGAGCGGGGGGTGAAATAAACATGATATATATATTATATATTTATATAATCAGTTGAATGGTGGAGAGCTGAAGTTGAAGTCCATGTCGGGGTCAGGAGTTCATGAGCTGACGACCAGCAGGTGAACATGTGGTCAGGCAGCTTAACCCTAACCTCTAACCTCAATCCTGACTCCAACCAACCAGTGACCTTGGTAGAAATCAAACATCAAGGTGGAAAAAACCAAACAGACAGACAGACAGACAAAGAAAGGAACAGAGAAACATAACTGAGAAACAGGAAACAGGAAAAGCCAAGAAACAGGGTCAGAACCAAACACAGAGTCAAAGCAAAGGTAAATCTGAAACAAGTAAGGAACAGGGTCAGAACTAAACAGAGTCAAAGCAAAGGTAAATCTGAAATCTTTTTTTTTTAAATTCTCTTTGGAGCTCAATCCAGAATAAATGTGTGAGATGGAGCCGTGTTTTATTCCTCTGGAACAGTAAACCACATTACAGCAGCTCTCAGAAATGCTCGCAGCTTCATCTGTGCTACAACTCAACCTTTTTATGACTGACTCCTTCTGTAGGAGTCACTGCAGACACACTGAAAAACACTGGAGGTCTGGAGACACTGGAGGCTCTACCTAACGTCCACGTCCACCCCTCATAATGCCACTGTCTCTACTGGTGTGGATGAGGCTGTTCTCACTTTTTTTCTGTGGCTGTAAATTATTATTTTTTTAAAATTGTTTTTCATGCGTGTAACGGTCTAGCTAAACAGCACTTTCCTAATCTGCTGAAATGTGTTTCAGGCATTTGCATCATCAGCCGTGTAGGAAAAAGTAAAAAATACTGAGAAACTAAAGTAAAAACAAAATGTCTCTGTTTCTGTCTCAGTTAATTCAAGTGGATTTTAAGGAGATGAAAAAGTTTAAGAACGTCCTTTCACATGTAGTGATAAAACTATAGCTCTCTCTCTCTCTCTCCCTCTCTCTCTCTCTATATATATATACTCTACTTTTACAATTCTTTATTTCGTCTTGAAACAATTGAACATTGTACAAACAAAAGTATCAAATGTTTTCCTCATTTCTTGTTCACACAAAAACCACCACGTGTGACAACACACACTTCGTCTTCTTCTTCACCTACTGCGATAACGCACTTCAACAGTACACCAGTATTTATGAATCAAAAACAGGGCTTGCAAATGTATTCTTAGCACCACCTATAAGCCGGGAACTACAAGCTCAATATGCACAAAATCATTTCTAAATTCCACTTGAAAAAGGCTGAAACCTTATGTGCAGTTCACCGAGAAATAAAAAAAAAAAACTAAATTTGGAACCAAAGCCTTGAGAATTTGTGTGTTCAGTGTTTGACCTTGGAGCAGGATTTGTTTAAACCCACGAAGCCACTGAGTTCAAATTCAAAATTCAAAAAATGTCCCTCAGTCTTTTCACTTTCTTTTTTCTTCTTTTCTGTTATGATGTTTTCAGCTGGAGCTGATGCCACCGAGACGAGCGGTCAGCCGATGGAAAGGTGGAGAGATTTCCAAAGAGGAAAACTTCTCCCAGTTTGGTGTCGACCTGTGACGGTCTCACGGCCTCAGAGGATTGATGCTGTTGGTGCGGCTGTAGGTGGAGAGTCAACCACCAAGAACGACGCCACCTTGGACTGCTACAACCACCAGTACAACATCTGCTAAAGGAGACACTCATGCCAGTATTATTTATTTTTTATGGACTATTTCGTTTAGCAAAATGATCTGCGTACTACCAGGCAGCTTACACCAGTTTGGATGCTACCATTGTATGATATATAAAGATTTATATAATCTAAAATAAATCTGATATTTTACAAACCAAATATTTTTGCTCTCTGCTCCACGGTGACGGCAGAGAAAGCTAGCAACTGGAAGAGTAGAGACGGAGAAGAGGAGCTGACGTCAGACTGTAACGCAAAAGATTATCCTGCACTTTTTCCTGCGCACAGATCGATCAACACCGATGTTAAAGATCTGGCTTCAAAGATTATATATTGACAACTGAATGTCCAACATTGTTATCAGGAATAAAAAAAAAAAAAATGATGCCAGTCTTTCTCTGTGCCCGACTCTGCCAAGTCATTTATCACCGTTACCGTAGTTTATGTGTCACAAATGGGTGTGGGAGCTGGAATAATTCTCAGCCCGATCAAAAGATGGCAGTGTGTGATCTCTCGTGGCTTTTTTTTTCTTCAGTTGCTTCAGCCTGAGCCGGCGAAGCCCGTGTCTGAGGAAGTGTTTGTTTAAGTCTTGTCTGAGACTTTCACCACACTGCTTTCACAAGACCCTGCTACTATCTGAGCAAACCGCTCCCCAGGCTGTGAGAACCGGCCCCCGGTAATTCATCCACCACGGAAAACCTCACTGCAACACTGTCTGTGTCACTGGTGAAGAGGGAACAACACCACCACGCCCCCTCTACAGTGATAATAATAATAATAATAATGTGATGACCTGGGCAGTCTGCAGCCCACGGGCCACATGTAGACCACTTACTTTCGCATATTAGTTGAGTGTTAGTCTCACAAACTGTGCTCAGTAAAACAGACCAATCTTTAGAATTTCTGCTTAATGTAGAAATTTGGGGTAAATGTTGGAATAATCTTCACCGTCGTGAGAGACGACGTTTTGAAAACCACGTGCCACAGTTGCAGTAATATTTAGAATAACAATAATTACTGTGTACTGTCCAGTACGGTCCAGTGCCCAGAGAGTATTACAATCACTTTAGAAGCTTAAACCCGCTCCATACTTGCCCTAATATCTTTAGTACTCAACCCATGAATCATAAACGCATCATCGTGTTAGTACTCACCCATGAATCATAAACGCATCATCGTGTCTCTTAGGTTCCGAGTCTTCTTGGAGAAGGAAAGATTACATTTTTTATGGTTCAGTCATAAACTGCATCAGATTATTTTCCATTTCCCAGACACAGCATTAATCTGCGTGTTGTTGGTCTGGCAGCGAGCAGCTGTCTATGAATGGAATCAAACTTCAGGAGGAAAACAGTCCAGAGAACGGCATAAATATAAAACTATGATTGCAAACAACCATCAATCCTCAAGAATGTTGTACAGCTCCAAGGCCCTGGATCGGAATCCTGGTGGCCTTTGACAAAACCCGTGTCTTGGCCTGCAGTACCAGTCTGGGCCTTCATTCATTCACCGTCTGCAGATCCTGACAGACAGAGCGCAGGGACGGAGAAACCTCTGTAAATACTGCTGTGACTACGGAATGTCAGACAGAGATTCACACCAAAAATAACACTGGTTCTGATTACCACCACTTCCTGCTGCTCGTCCAACTGCCCAACAAAAACACGAGTGAAGGATACTGTTAACACCAGCGGTGCTTGATGGCAGTCCAGTGGAATGTTTCTCCCCTGATCTGTTTAGACTTTTGATTTCTGGCAGGAAAACAACAGCAACTCAAACAACCGGGATCTTTGTTTCAGAGTTCACAGCCTCGTCCTGACTCAAACCTACAACAGTCTCCCAGAACACAGAGTCGACCACAGAGGAACTCCACCTCAGTTCTCCAAAACTCAATTAGAATTGAGTTGAAAGTCTGTCATTCAAATAATTACATCGGTCAAATAAACACAACCAATTACAAAATGTGTTAAAAAACTAAATTCAATGCATTCACTTGTGACCCTCCTTCAATGCTGCACCCCCTCCACCCATGAACAACATAATTCAGGTGTTCCCAACTTACCTGGAGTTAACGCCATGAGGAAAACACGACCATGAAGTGACCAACAGGAACCTTCAACACGACGAAGACAGAGTGAGGAAGAGGGGGATCAATACCCAGGTGGGACGAATGAGACTAACAGGAAGTCACCGCACACAGGTGAACGTGATGGAACGTCATCAAACACGTGGTTCCTCTGGGAATCAAACCCAGGACTCTCTGCTTCCAGGGCAGCCCTGAGAACCGCTGCGCTGTGGAACCACACTCTGATTTATCTGATTTGTCCCGTGTCATTGTGTAAAGTTGTTTCATCGTGTTGTAGCCTGCAGGCGTATTTTCACATCACAAAGGAATTAATTTGTCTCACGGATTATATTTTCATGCCTGTGGGCAAAGTGTTAGAAATTGGAAAACAAATGAGAAAAATATAATGTTAAAAGCCGAGAGATGAATCATCAGTGAACAACAGAATAACATCCAACACAGCAGACCAACAATCAGAGAAATCCTCTGAGACTTTCCTTTAAAACCACCCAAGTCAAAATACCACCCAGCTCGCAGGAAAAAGAAGATTCATCATCAGCCCCACTCAGAGATGACTCCTTTGTGATTGTTACACACTGTTTTTTTTTTCTTCTCTCGCTACAGTTAAGGCACTGTGGTTTCTGGTTTGGTGAGTGACCGTCATGAGAGCGAGGAGTCCAGAGCTCGAGCCCTTGGTGACCTTTCTGGTCCACATCTGACCTCCGTGCTGCTCTTAATCTGGGTGAGATGACAGAGCTGCTGAGGAATTTCTCTGCTTTGTGGCTAAACCAATCTGTCAAGACACGGCCTGTAGGCTGAGCGTGTTTCTTTGTTGCGTTCCTGCCAGTTCTCACGTGGCCCCGTTTGGTTGAAACATGACCTGAAAATACCAAACTCTGGCCTCGGTGACCTCTGTGTCTGAAGACGCGCAGACGCAACTGGAAAACGTCTCTCCTTGTCCCGGTGTGTCTTCACCTCACGTTACCTTTCCTGACATCACCTGTACGTTGGCCTGCGTTTGTTGACACCAGATGTGAGGTACCAGTCTGCTCTCTGGTCTTTACCAGTGCTAGTGTAAGTCTAACAGGAGGCCTGGTCCAGATGTTGGTGTGAAACTCCACAGCTGAACAAACAGCCGGTGTCTTCTCTACACCACGACATGTTTGAAATGACACGCAGGTCCAAAAAGGACACCAGCTGAGTACAGAGGGACAGAGACGATGAAAGAGAGGCAATCACTTGGAAAAGTTTCACAGTTTTTATCAGGTCTAAAATAAGAGAGAATCAATAGTTTTATTCAAACTCATTTCTGTGCACAATTTATGATTAATTATCATCTGCAGACGTCCCTCTGCCGTCAGGGTTCAGATTTTGTCTGCAGGTTGTTTAATCATGGCTGATGGATTTGTGTTCCGTCTGCGACGACTCCTTTTTTTAGGGGATTTTTTAAGGATCTTGCTGAAGTTGTCACTTTGTTAAATATTGTCCTGAAACATTCCAGGAGAGCCAGGAAATAAGTCGACTGAACAAGAGTCAGGGGGATTTTTCCAGACACCATGAAAAACATTGACAATCTCTCCTGGCAGTGGAGCGTCTTGGCAAACAGCTACACAAACCATTTAAACTGGGCTTGATCTCCCTGCTCCACTGCCCCCCCCCCTCTCCATACCTGACATCTGTGCATTTAAAGGCACATGCAGACAGTACAGGTTTCTATTTGACGGTTCACTATATATGAACCTTCGATAAAGTCTTTAAATCAGGTGGGACTCTTCATCCAACCACGGCAGCGTGAAAAAAAAAAAGTCAAAATCCTTTCGTTCCGAAAGGATTTCTTTATTTCTTCCAGTCGTGTCTTCACACAGGTCTGTCAGCAAACATGTGGCCCGTGTCTGTCTCTGAGACGTGGAGCTGCTCCATTCAACAGGACAAGGACACAGCTGTGACTCAGCCTTTTCACTGTTTGTGCTCATGTACAGCAGAAATAAAAGACTTTTCTTTCCTTTCTTTATTTAAAACCTTCTCTTTCTTTTTATTCCATTAAAAATAAGACGTCATCCGTAGTTTTCAACAGGATTTCTTTTCAAAATTTCATATCCAACACGACACATTTGTAATAACCCCACAATATATTTATGAAATTGAATTTAAATGCAAATTGTAGCACTTACAATTCACAGAAAAGTAAAATATCTAAAATGCAACAAAAATCAAACCACTTGAGTGTTTTACCCACCTGTGCACGTATCATCATTTCAGATTATAAAAAAAAACATAATTATAACACAAAAAAATTTGGCATGTATTCAACCAATATTAACCTTCACAAAGATCAATTCACTCTTTTTATTTTTATTTATATTTACACATCAGTGTGACGTTGGTCTGAGTGAAAAGTTCAACCCCTGGAAAACAAGGACAGAAAGAGAGAGAATTTTGAATTTTTTTCACCATGTTTTGCAACTGGATTTTCACACAGTTTTCATGGGGCAGAGATTGTCAACAGTGTAACATTCACTACCTTGATATTCGACAGTTGCGTGTCTGAACAAAGACTCCTGTGTAGGTGATGTCACACCGCACTACGTTGTTGGTGAAGTCTGATTCAAGGACATGAAAATTGGGATTGACCATCACCTGAGGTCAGAGTCACAGGTGAGAGTCAGGAACCAAATAATAAAGAAATTAAAAATAATAATTCAACTTGAGTTGTTCTTTACCCTCAGGATGTAATTTCCCGGAGGAACGTCGGTGATGTCGATCCACTGACAGTCGATGTTGGCAGCGTAGAGGTCATGACACCCAGGGCTCAGGCCCTGAAACCACCACACAATCACAGATTAAGATTAACCAGAAAATAAAATATATATATATATATAAATCACAACATTTGAATTGAACCTGGCTTTTAAATATGTACCTAGCACCCCCTACAGCTCACAGTAGGTGAACTGCATCCTCACTGCTGACAAATACCATAACAACCTTCCTTCAACAAGAGACAAAGACCAGGAGGGAAAAAAAAGAAAAAGGAACAATCACCTGTAACCCACGTGTGGCCCCTCAGCCTCTCTCTGAGACTGTTTTAGACTCTCTGACTAGCATTTTCCTACATGTGCTGTAAATTACGCAGATTCAAGAGTTAGTAATACAAACAGTTCCTGGAACAAACGTTGTTATACGACACCGTCAGCGGGAAGCCAAGGACAGAATCACAGACCAGACGACAGCTACTCCAGGGGTTTCTGGATATTAGCCTCCCAGTGGTATTAGTCACTTTGAGATGTGGCTTTTTTTCTTAAAGACTGTGAACAAGTCTGGTGGTTATTAATACCACAATACTTTAGACTGTCCTTCAAAATAAGTCTTTGAAAAAAAAAATCACACGTTGGTAATAATAAATTAACAAACATGAAGGATGAGTCCTAAAGTCTGCCTCGGCCGAATGACTTAGTCCAGTCTGGTTTTAAAGTGTCACTGTAGTCACTGGTTTAGTCTGGTTTTAAAGTGTCACTGTAGTCCAGTGGTTCTCAAAGTGAGGTGCGGGGCCAAGTCGAATACCAAGGATCAATGCTGAAGTGTTACCTGTGTGTGGGACGTACAGGCGTAGCGTCTCCTGAATCCTGCATCGCAGCCTGTGTCCTCCAGGCAGAAGCTGGCCTTGTGTCCCTCGGCTACTTTCCGTCCTGTCCTCATGTCCAGCAGGTCGTAGTTACTGAACGCGTCCATGCTGTGGTAGTGCCTGAAGAGTGGACACACAGTCGTTACAGCGGGTTTGTGTCTGTTATCGGATCAAAGTGGACCGACGTTGGACCGCAGCTCGGTTCCTTGTGGTGAACTCACTGGTGACAGCTGTGCCAGTCCCACTGATACCGTGGCTTGACAGGGAGGAAGTCGGAGGTACCTTGGTTCTTCACCTTCTGAGGGAACCGCAGCAGAACCCTGAAGTCGATGTCTCGCACCGCAGGTCCGTAGGCTGACCTTGGGAGGAGCAGAGAGGAGAGACACGCTGTACTGTACTGTTCTGAGGAAGACAGACAGGAGTAATGGAGCGCAGAGCGTTTGTTCCATCATACTTAGTGCTTTTGGGAAAAAACCCAACCCAGAACTATTTGGTCTTGGCAGGACATCTTCTTGGACCGTCTCTAGACTACGGACTTTATTTTTGTAGCTTAATGATTAGAGCAATTATCCAGACAACACAAGAGTTTGAGGTATTTTACATGAACGAATGCTAGTCCTAAGGAAAACCTTCGAGCGCGGATTGAATTACTTGCGAGAGTATGCGTGTACTTGCTGCAGTGTGTACTTGCTGCAGTGTGTACTTGCTGCAGTGTGTACGTGCTGCTGGCTGTGTACTGTGGAGGTGAATCACTCTTGGCTGAGAACCTTACCTGGCCAGACAGTTCTCCTCGGCTGCACAGCGGAGAGCATACATCTGCATGCGCTGGACATAAGCACCTGCTTGGATGGCATACGGGTCTGGAACAAGGTCTGGGAGTCCTGCAGTCAAGTAAAGGAACAACACGTGGTTTTTTTCTTTTACTTTTCTTACTTTGGATTTTTTTTCTCTCTCCTTTTTCCCCATGTGTTTTCTCTTTCCTCTAAGTTTGTTCTTTCCTTCTTCCTGCAGTTCCTTCTTTCTCTCTTTTTTGTTTTTGTTTTCCTTTTGAAGGATTGAAGCTCTGTGATCTTGTTGAGAATCAGTAACCACTCTGTCATAGAACAGAGAGAACTGTTCTTTAATTTAGCAGTGCACACACACACAAAAATATTATTTATTTACTAATCAACTCACCCGACCAGTCATTATCTGTTAATTATTAATCCCAGTTACTTTATGATGTGGAGAGTGAAGCTAAAACAAATCGACTCTGAGACTAAAATTACTGGAGCATTTAATATATATAAAAAAAAGATCCAATGAAAAGTTACTGGACAGAGCTGCACTCACCGTTTTGGAAATATCTCGTTCCATATCCAGCACCAGGAGGACGGTGTGGCCGTGCCACTGACCTCCCCGTGGAGGGGTGCAGGTTGTAGAAAACTGAATTCCTATGGTTTTTGAAAGGGTTTCGTGGGTCGTCGTTGACCATGTTCTCACCAGGTGTGGTCACCTCACCCGGACCATCCTCCGTCTGTAGGTGGAACGGTGAGAAACCCTCAGCTTCTGTTTCTAAAGCTGTAGGAAAATCAGAGACGGACGTTCTCTCCGGTTGTTCTCTGGTTCCCTGAGAACCGACGGACACAAAGGGTCTCCCGTCACGTCCAGGAGTGAGAATTCCTGGCGGTACATTGAGGTCAGTCACCCTGTGGCCTTCAGCCGGTCGGCTCCTGGTGCCATCTCTTCTGCTGCTCACATAAACCCTGGAGTGGCTCCTGGAGCGAACCGGAGCGTGGAACTCAGATCCAGTGCTCATCAAACTGTAAACCTGTCCGTGGTTCTGCCACTGAATCCGATGTCTCCACGGGCCCACATGTGTGCGCTGTGGATGCTGCTGCTGCTGCTGCTGCTGCTGCTGTCCAGAGGAGAGAGACAGAAGTCCCTGGAAAAAGTATAACAATGATACTGACCACTTCGCCATGGCAAAAAAAAAACACCTCAAAGATTTAAATCCCAAAGAAAAGTCAGTTGGTCTGCAGTGAGAGCACAGATGTTTTCTGTGGAAATTGGAAGAAAAGCAGGAGCGCAGTCTGAGTCTGAGCTCTCTTAAAGAACAACATATCAGTTCTCAAGAGGATTGACAAGGAGGAGAGGGGAGAGGAGAGGAGAGGAGAGGAGAGGAGAGGAGAGGAAAGGAGGGCCCTGGCCTCTCCTCCAAATTATTTATCCAACTCAAACCTGTTACTTGTGCAAAGACAGACGTTCAACCTGAGAACCCCGACCCAGCCCTTTCCACAGTTCAGTCTCTCACAGGACAGACTCAGAGGTTTGCTGTGTAAACTTCACACAGGGCTGAGAGCTGCTGGGTTTAAAGGAGCAGTCCGTGCAGTTAGTCAAGGTGCTGCTGCAGTAGGTCTTTTGATCTGATTAATCACAGGGCAGCTGTGGATTCATTCAACTGAAATTAGTCACCAACTGTTTGTGACTAATTTTTGTGACTAATTAATATGGAAGTAGATTTTGACCTTTACTGTGCATCGTCTCTAAAGGTCAACTAAACAGCACTACAGAGGCCTCATGCAACATGAAGAATTCACCACAAGAGGGCAGGCTGTCACTGTTTGATAGAGTCCTACAGAATATTTATTAAGGCACTCAGAATTTAGAGGAAGATAACTTTAAATAGTCACTGAAGTCTGATTTAAAAATGTCAGGACACGTCTAAAAATAAAATGCAATTAAATCTAAAACTGAAATTTAGTAAACTGAACCTTTAAGTCTTTTCATTTTATTTACTGGCCAACTTTCCAAACTTGACAGGTCTGACAGGCGTCTATGAATACATAAATAATCTTTCTAAGATTTAGACTTGAATAAACTTCCTCTCACAGATACAACAACTCTTTTTTTTTTCTCCTCTTCCAAATAGGGTATCCCGACAGTGAGCCTGCACATGTGCTGCTCTATTCTTAGCTGCAGATCTTGCCCCTGCATGGTCGAGCGTCCAGCTCCGCCTCGCTCCCTGTGTCCCAGCAGATTTATAAGAAGCACAGATCCTCGGCACTGGTTTGGCACAAGACGTACGCAGCAGGACATGTAGCCCCCAAAATTTAGCAAGTAAGTATTGATGTTGAATTGAGCATTTCTTGTGTGTCTGACCTGAAGGTAAACAAATCACAACAAGTGTTGCCACCGAGAAAAAAAAAAAGGAAACTGTAAATGATTGGAAATAAAACAAAGAGTTTGTGGTTGTGTGGTGGTACACCTGCAGCAGCAGCAGTGTTCCCTGTGTGAAAGACTAATCCTTCTACGCTTTGGATATATCTTATCCCATGAATCTAGGTATCCAGGCTTTGCTTCTTGTGAGATTTAAGGAAGATGATGGTCTTAAAATGGTTTGAGCACAAGAATTCTTCCCAAACATGGAATATACCTGTTGTCTTCCCCTGAGGCATCACACTACCAGTCTGAGGAGTAAAATGATAGATCCAGAGGGTTTACCACAGGTCATGGGAAGACAATACAGGTGAGATGCTGAAAGAAATGCCTGACGATGATTAAACATCTTTGACATGTGACTTTGTGGCGATATATCTGGTGTATATATTTGGTTGGGTTCCTGAAGAAAAATAAATCTCAGCGTAAACTGCGTTACAGCTAAACTGTATCTGACGATAAAAGTAGTGACATTTAAAAGCCGGGGGTCTGCAGATCAGTGGGTTTCTTCTAACAGTGTCAGTGTCTGACTGTCAGCTCTGCTCATATTTCAGCTCACAATTTGCTCCATCGTCGCCACGTCACGCCTCACTTGTATCTGACTGAGCTCGGCCAGTGTCTGACTGTCGGCTCTGCTCATATTTCATCTCACAATTTGCTCCATCGTCGCCACGTGACAAATTGGTTTTGGAAGCATTTACCAAATATAAAATACACTGACTTTGAGATTTTATTATAAACTGACTCCGAGGTATTTTAGAAAGTAACAAAAAAAAAATGCTTAAAGCTATTCAAAGATATTGAGAGACTATACAGGAGTCTTTATATGTGTGTGTGTGTATTAGTCCTGAATATACTGCATATTTGTACATATATGTACAGCCATAGATATAATAAGATAAACATATCTATGTATTGAATCATTTTATTTCATGAAATAGTGAAGTTAAAATAAAAATAATTGAGATATTATTATTATTAAATGTGTTTCTGGCACATTCAATAATTCTATGATTATATTATTAAACACATATTATTATTATTAAATGTGATTCTGGCACATTCAATAATTCTATGAATATATATTTAATTAGATGTTTTTTTAATGGTTTATTAAGGTCATATTAAGAGAACCTTATCTTTATTTCTGGAAGATAAATAAGACTCCCCACAGCTGACAGCTGTAATCTTTACAAACTGATTATATAAATTCTACACCATAAGGCAGTTAGAGTCAAGTGTTGCACCGACGTGGAGCCAGAAACATTCCTGTGGTCCGACCACTGTAACCCGTCCCATACCTCAGAGGTCCCCGGTCACTTATAAATGAGCCACCGTGCTGCATGTGATAGCCACTCATCGCCCGGGTCACTGCCGCCACGCCCATATATGGATGCCATACCTTTCCTTTTGGGGCTGACATGGCGGCGGTTGACGTAGGAGCACATGCCAACCCACGCGGCTTCTCGCCCTCCTGTGTGGTGGCGTGAGGGGACTGGGCCCTGACTCAGACCTGACCATGGAGTGTCAAGTGAGGGGCTGATCAAAAATACTCTCTCTTAGTCTAAATATAAAGTGAGACAGCAGCTAGCCTCTGCTCCAGGCCACCGCTGGTATGTAGAAATTCCCTGATATGCATCACAAGACCCCGACCCCCGTCACACCCACTGTGGCTCTGTCTGACCCTGGGAAATCTCTTTGAAAACATGGTGGTAATAATAATAAAAGATAATAAAGTCTTATCATATCTACAGTCCTGGACCATAAACTCTTTTATAATCAGTTTGAAAGAAAGACTTTATCAGAGGGTCAGAGGTCAAGGTTCGTTCAGTCATGACTCAGAGTAAGATGATTCACTTACAGCTAATATCAATGAAGCTGAACACGTTGTGTATATGGAAATATTCCTGCTCCATTTATACTGTGATACTGAACGGAGGATTCACTGCTGCCTCCTACTGCACAGATCTGTCAACACTGACAATAAACAGACAAACTGGGCCGTGATCTGGACTGTAGTTACTCCATCAATTCACTGCCTGTCTGAATGAGGAGGAGCGACCACAGGTGTGAAGGCTGGTTCCTCTCTACTGCTCTAATGTGGCCCACAGATGAGTGGACTGTCCACCGTGTAGGCCACACTCACCCATGGTTGTGACGGTGTTGAGCAGCTGATTCTTTTTTTTTGTGTAAGGCAAGAGTGTGAACCACTCTTCTCCCGTTTGGCCACTAACCCAGCTTTAGAAATGAGTCGCTCCAAAATGTTTTTTCCCTCCTGCTTCAGTTTCTCTGTTCAGATATGAAGCAGATAAGATCAAAGTTTCATATCCAGCACAAAAACAAAGAAAAAAGCCACTAAAAAGATAAGGACCTGTTCAATTCTTATTATTATTTCTGTTTCTGTTTCTAACACACCAGTTTTTACCAGCATGAGCCAAATAAAGAAAATGATTAAATTATTCTGAGCAACAAAAGGACAATTTGGGAGTCCATAGTAAAATGAATGACATTAACTTTTCATCGTTGTCATGTCGTTGTCATACATGGTTTTAGTTTATTTAATTTTATTTCCTACTTTTATCTGTTTCATAGCTGTCGTTGTTTACAGAGGGAGTTTTATTTCAGGAAGTTGAAAGGCGGCAGGTTGTTATCAGCCGTCCTCACGTGTACTGCCAACGTTGTTGTTGTAAAACGTGACAGTTGTGATTGTAAAGTCAGGTGGGTGTAGTGAGAGTAACGAAGGTGAAAGAACACGGGACACAACGATCAGATGCAGTCATTTTTTATGTTTCAGGTATTCCTCCTCCACGTGGGAGGGATTTTCCTTTTCAAAATTTTTGACGTTTGGTACACAACACGTCTGTCCCTGATGTCAAACACTGGGACGTCCAGAGATGGCGCACGTCTTTGTGAAAAAGTTACAGGATCATACAAAACACGGCATTTCTGCTGTTAGTTCTTCATAAGTTACATGATTGACTATTTACAAATCAGACTGGAGCTCTGCTGCTGACTATTCACTCACATTCATATTTACAAGTCTATACACAAATCTGCTGTCGTCCCTGTGGTGCTGCGGAGAGGAGGAGAAGAAGAAAAGATGAAATGCACAAACTGGATTTACTGCTGAGACAGTTTTTATTCCTGAGACTCCACTCACCTACAAACTGTTCAGAAGGGTGTTCTGAATGTTTTCATACACCATGTTGTAGATCATTTCCTTTGGCTCCATCCCATCAATGTACTCTGTTTAAAACAAAAAACAAAAACCCAAAAGTCAGTGAGTTTTTTACATTTAAAAGCCTGAGTTGTGCATTTTAGTCTCTCTAGACTAATATTTGGACCAAACTGACCTATTCTGTCGCAGTTGTTCTCCATCTCTTTCCTATGTCTGAGGTACATGGGCCAGACGTGTCCGTCAAACAGGCCGGGGGGGTCAGGGACCGTGTACGTCCTCGTACTGTGGAAATATAATCGATATCATCACATCTTGGTCTTTTGGTGCGGAACACGTACCTTGAACCTGTCACAGTCACTCCAGTTCAGTCTGTTACCTCCTCCTCCTCTTGCACTCCTCATAAGGAAGGGAGATGTAAAGGCACTTGTCATAGACGTCGATGAGAGGCCTGCAGACGGAGGGTGGAGTTAGTGAAAAGCTCACAGGTCAAGAGGTGAATCTGTCGGTGAAACGGTGACCCACTTGTAGTTGTAGATCAGAAAGCCCTCAATGATGAGGATGTGGATCCCTCTGTCTCCAGAGTCGGACTCCTCGGCTTCAGGTGACAGGCTGACACCGTGCGAGCGGGCGAACTTGACCGGGTTCTCATGCCAGCCTTTCACAGTACTGATCATCGCCTCCATGTCCAGGGCGGAGATCACTGATGTGGAACAAGGAGAGAAAAAAAGAGCAGGTTTCACCACACACGCAAAGAATCCATCTCCTTCAATTAGTCACGACTATCTGTGAATGTCGTTAGCATTCACAAAACAGATCAAAAAGTTTTTACAATTTTTAATTTTTTTTTTTTTACCAAACTATTGAAATGTGCATGAAAGAAAAAGTACATTACTGCATGGTTTTCCTACGCGAAATCCATTCTTACCATCCCACTGTCTAAAGCCGTCCTCCCCGACTTCTATTTGATCGGGTTTCTGAAACAGTCACCAATAAAGAATTGCTGCAACCTAGTAACCAGTCGGAGCTGATCACACCTGGACAGGACAAGTCAAGGACTCGTCTCCACCAAAAGTGGCACACGTGGACTTTTTTGTGCGGGAAAAGTGCAGATATCTAACTGCCTTAATATTTCATTCATGTCGGTGTTAGAAACGTTCAATGTTTCGCTTTTTTAAATTTATTAAAAGGTTTCAATATTTTCTGCCGAGATGTTTAGTATCTTCTGCGAGTGCATTCACCATTTATTCAAAGGTTTCAATATTTTCTGCCGAGATTTTTAGTATCTTCTGCGAGTGCATTCACCCAAAAACATTTTTGGTTCTCACCCAATTGGTTTTTCTATGAACGCATGGTTTTGTGCTGATAGTTGGTTTGAACGACCAGTTCCTAAATGCAGCACGAGAAATTGGTTGAGTTACTAACTAAAAAAAAAATTTTTTTAAATTTAAAAAATATAAATTAGTAAATAAAGTGCTGTTAATGCTCATACATGTTGGCCTCAGAATTTTTGTTGGACACTTTCAGTGGGGACGCTCGATCCGTTGATGGGCTGTCCAGGAAACAATCAGCCAGATGTATTACTAGGCTACTGCCATGACAGGACATCTGCAGGTCAGACTGTCAGATCACTGACTAAGGCTGTGTTAAGATTGATATGCTAAATCAAATATTTGAATTAGCTTCAAAACAATCTGTGGCGCTGAAGTTACTTTTTCAGTTGGCTCACAGTCGAATGAAACAGTTGACCCTGACGGTGACCTACCTTAAAGAAGTCATCTTGATGCACAACACAGCAGTTGGGTAATGTCTTTATCAGTCTGTTAGTCAAAGTGGTCTTCCCACCGTTGGTCACTCTGGAATAAAGAAAAATACACTTTTAATCCATAAATATTCAAAAGATTTTCCATTTTTAATCAAATGGATTTGTGAGATTATTCTTCAGATTCAACTCACCCTCCAATGCCAATGATAAACTTCATTTTCACTTCTCGTTTCTGTTGGTCACCTCTGGAATTCAGTAAATAAAAGAAGGGAACGCAGCCAAGCACACGCCGAAGGTTTCTAAATGAAAACCTGTCCTTCTCCTCTGCAGCCGTCGGTCGTCCCCTCCTTTTACTACTTCATTGATAGACAATCTCCTCACCGGCATATAAAGGATTTAGGCCGCAGCGTCACACCCTCTCAGGCCAATAAGCCCGCTCTGTCCCGCGGCCAGTGAGCTGTCACTTCATATCGCGGTGCACCAATGACACGGGGCGGATGAAGGACCCCTCCTCCTCCTCCTCCTCCCTCCCACATATGCATGAAAGCAGATCCCTGATTTTCCACCTGCTGTCTGGGAGGCTGCTGTGAACACTGGCCAACTAAATACAGGACAAATCCCAGATCCAACGTTGTCAGAAGATAAGAGAGGGACAGTGATTTGGTGAAGCTGTCGGACATAAAATTAATGGTTTTAATAGACAGAGCAGCAGACGGACGGATACAAAGAAAAGAACCAGACTGGAGTTTCTTTACTTTAGACACCGCCCCTAAAAACCTCAAACTTAGAAATACTTTAGACTTTGACCTGAAAAATTGATTTGGACATTTAAAGACATTAAAAACAAGATTATTTTATTTTATTAACTCATCTTTAAGCTTGGTTTTTAATCTAAAAGCCTATAAGTTTAATGTAAATCTAAAGATTATGCATCCTCTGCCACAGTCAGTCGCTCTTCCTCGAGACACTCCTATTCCAGGATAAAGGGGAGAAAAACGGATTTTGGAATGAAGTTTTTTTCCACACCTCTGGGTGGGTCACAACCAGAGGCTCTATTTTTAGCCGGCTGTTGTGTGTGGGCCTGCTGTGTCACACATATTTCTGATGCAACCCACTGGAGTGTGAGCCATGTGACCGTGGGGTCTTGACTCATAGCTGTAGGTCTGAGAGCAGCGCCCCCTGTCTATGAACTAAGGAGACCAATCATTACTTATCTGTAGTGTTTTTCACTCACTGGTCATCTAATGTCAACAACAACAACACTCACTCTTAAGGAGACACACACATTTTTCTACTTTTACTCAGGATAAGTTTCTTCTGCTCTAATGTTGTTAATGGTCAAACACTTTACTATTTTGGTCAAAGAAGTGTGATTACAAAACTGCCCCACATACAGTATGCACGGAAACACTATAGGACAGCAGGACATGTGGTTCACATATGATATTCCTCTGGGGACCATAAGAAACACAAACCTTTACTTGACCCGTTTGGATACGAGTGTCGTTTAAACTGAGGTACACACGGAGACAGTGTCTTTTTAGGGCTTTAAGGGGTTCATATTTAGAAGAAAGTGACAGACACAGATTCTGTGTCATAATTAAAACTTATAGTTTTTTGTTTGTTTGTTTTTTTTTCTTGAATTTTTTCCCCCTAAATAATTCCATCATTTATCTTTGGCTGCATGGGTGGAGTTGGTCAGAAAGATATTGTATATTTACCTGATGGAAACAGACAGGTCAAAGGTCAGGAGAAAAGACTGGTCACAGCCTTTTATGGTGATTGGTTAAAGGACTGACGAGGTGTGCGTGGCTTGTTGAACTCTGAACAAACTGAATCTAAAGTTGTTTGGTCTTAATGAAGTTTAATTTAGTTTTTACAAACATGTTTGTAACTGTATACACAAAAATTAAGTTCTTATTTAAAAAAATAAAACCTTGAGGGTCATGAGGACCATAACATACCGATTGAAAATAAAGCACCAACCCCGACCCCCCCGTCTGAGAGGTGGCGATGACATAGTTGTTAAGAACGTATTGCTGTTCCACCTTGTGATCACAATAAGCCTGCATATAAAAACAAAGGTCACCTGAAGTCCATTTAGAACAACGACCGTCAGCTGACATCATAACCTGCTCTGGTAAAGGAAGGATGACAATGTTATTTTATATTTATTACTTTTTTTTTTTTTACAGTAAATGGCACATTTCATAAATAACACATAAATCAATCCATCGTCTCTGGTCCAAAAACTGTTTCCTTCTTGTTCAGATGAACTTTTTTTCCAACCTGTAAAAATGTGTTCTAGAACATTCAGGTGCTGAACGTTGACAACAACACAGGGACAGAGAGAGGAGAACAGGAAGATGATGACATCATCTGTCCATGAAACACTGAAACAGATTTGCTCTGGCAACATCCAATAAAACATCACTGTACACTCTCTCTCTCTGAGGAAACACCCAAAGGCCACGCCTCTCAAATGTCAATCTGTGGCTCAAAAATACATTTACATTATTTACAGATTGTTCCCAGCTTTAAGAAGTGGTTCTTATTAAAGTCTAACGTCATGCTGGAGATAAGGGTCATGCACGAGACTCCATTAGATGTGAGTTTGGAATGATGTTCACTCTTGAATCCAGACAGGAAGTGTGATCCTACAGACGGCCGCTGTGCGTTGAACGTTCCCGACCTCCTGATGAATTTGGAAAAACAAAGAGCAAACTGGTTTCATTCGTTGATACTTTGCATCATCTAAACGTTTTTTGTAAATATGACAAAACATACTATAAAACTGTCAAAATGATTACGTTAATCATATTAATTATTCCTAATCCTTTAGGCAGAATGACATGTTGTTATTGGTCCTCAGTTGTTTATTAGGTCGTCAGGTCGTCAGGTCACGGTTTGGTATTCACTTCACCAACTTAAATTCCTTTGGACTGTGGGAGGAAACCAGAGTGTCCACTCTCCATACAGGAGAACCATCTGTTACAGTTGGGCCTCGAACTGGTGATCTACTTTCTGTAAGTCAAGAGCACTAAACACATCTCCACCGAGTGGCACTCAACCTAGTTCTACAAAGCCCGCCATTGACTAACAAGTTTGGCTGTGGCTGCAGCGTTAAATCTTGGCAGGGTCAGATATCCAATCTAACATAAGTGAGTTTCCCGATTCATTTTTCTCCGGTTTCTCGGGCTGGCACGTCGTCAGGACACGCTGTCTCTGTCCATTCCTGGCATGTCAGCGTGCAGTCCCCTGGCTGATGGCCCTCTTTGATATATGGAGGTCCATAGAAAGAGTCAGCAGCTTAGGACAGCTCAGAGGGAGGGGGTGGGTGGTGGGGGGCTTCCAAAATAACCCTCGTCCAGTGCCGGGCTGCTGTGGCAGATATTTCTCCTGATTTTAGGAACGGCTCGGAGCAGAGCGGATCAATTTGCCGGATCTGGTTTGACATTCCATCAGAAAATAGAATTGATTGGTTGTGACCAGTTTCAAAAGAGCAGCAGCTGTGTTTTACGTAATGGGCCAACGGGGGGTTGGGGGGGCGGTGGGGGGGGGAGTATGATTTACAGAGATCATTTAACAATTCTTGGACCAAGCCTCAATTTAAAAGAGAGAAACATGACTTTGCGGAAATAAAGCTGAGCTGGATGAACAACAATAACACCATCTGACCTCAGCAGCAGCAGCAGCAGCAGCAGCAGAGTCGTCTCTGTCAGACTTTAATTAAGGACTAAAACAAACGCCTGGAAACCATTTACGTGATTAAAAAAAAAAACCCCACAAACTCATCCTCAGTTTCTCCCTGAGACCCAACACTCTGGACCTTTGAACGGTGACCCCACTCCTGACAGAGTTCTGTCCCACAGCCCCAGTGATCTACTGCATCTATACTGCAGGAGTCAGTGAACAGACAGAGAACTTTTCCTTATGTCTAAGATATTAGTTACAGTGGGTTGACATTACAAACCAGGCTGGACGACTACAGTACTGGGAGAGGGAGACGCCTCACCTTAATGTCAGATGTCACAGCCAACCTCTGCTATCACTGACTTTGGCCTGGAAAGACAGGAATTAGAACGAAGCCATAAATACATTGCTTGGTCATCTCAGCCCTGTATGGGCCTGGGTGTTATGTAAACTGAATCAATCAACATGACAGCTGAAGTTCATGGACTGAAAAATGTTATCTTTGGATTTGATAGCAAGTTTTTTTAATTGCATTTTACCCTGTTTCTTTAACATGTATTAACTGAATTCATTTGATGTTGTTATATATATTGCAAAATGTCTTCACCTGTTTGGGCAGACTGAAGTTGGCGTGCTGCTGGTCTTGCTGCATCCTGTAAAAAAAAAACAAAACCAGTAGTAGTTAATATAAATTATATGGCATATTATAAACCTCACATCAAATGAAAACCTGACGCCTCACCTTTGTCTCTGTGCTCTTATCTTCTCCTCCTCATACCTTCAACAGGTAAACAGAACTGTCATTACGTTTACATGCTTCCGGTTTTGAAAAGATTTATTTTTAACATTTCTAAATAAAAAGATCATTCATCTTCATTTTGAGCTGTTTTGAATACATACTTGAAATGAGAGCAAACATTAAATGTCTCGTTCAGTAACCCTGACGCATCATACAGCGTTAAAACATTGACATCTAGTGGCCGGGGTACTTACTGTAGCACACACTCAGGGATCTGCACGTGCTCCATTGGGATAATATTGGCGAGTTCTGCCAATGTGTGGACGTAGCGGATTTTATCCATGAACTTTACACTGAAGGAGACACGGAAAACAAACACGGTGTGCAGGGCTGGAGGACACCAAACTACAGCTAAACTATATTTGAAAATATGAATTATGAGAATTATAAAAGATGTGATTTTGAAGCTGTTATTGCTGCTATTCCTCACCTTATAAAAGGTCTGGAGATCCCACAAACACATCCTCACCTTATAAAAGGTCTGGAGATCGCCAGGACCGTGCGGATGAACCAGGTTGGGTGAGCGATGATGAGACACTTGAGGTTCTTCTTCAGTCTGTGGGAGACATTCAGTTGTTGTTGGTGACAAAGGAACATGCATTTCATCTTTATCTTTATCTTTTCTTTTTTCCACCTACTTTCTGTCAATCATCTGATAGCATCTCTTCAGCCAGCTGATTCCAGGCATCTTCCTGCGAGGAGTTCCTCCGTTCAGGTAAATGATCATGTAATCTTCTGCCACCAGAAGCTCCAGGCTGCTCACGACATATCTGAGAAAAGAACAAATGAGCTCATGTCGCTATGGAATTAAAGTTGGAATAAAGTTGACGTCAAGGGAACGTTGACAAAAAAAGAAATCATGCTTATGCTAATGCTGAGACGTGAGAGACAAGTTAGATTCTCACAGGAAGAGGTTCTCCATGATGTAGGTGTAATCTTCACAGCTGCTGTCAGGGAGATAACAGGCTGCAAACACAATGATGGCATTCAGT
Source organism: Cynoglossus semilaevis (assembly GCF_000523025.1). NCBI lineage: Eukaryota > Metazoa > Chordata > Actinopteri > Pleuronectiformes > Cynoglossidae > Cynoglossus > Cynoglossus semilaevis. The sequence continues at coordinate 9,729,755 of NC_024326.1, forward strand.
CCCTCACCATAATAACCTGAAACAGGAAATAGAAAGACACGCAGGTGTGACTGCAGTTTGTCTCCTGTTTCATCTGTGAAGTCTCATCTTCACCTTCTTCCCCTTTCTGTGCATCAATCTATCAACTATTTGAACATTTAAACTACAGACTCTAACTAACTCACCTCCATGTGTGACAGCCCTCAGGTACGGCCTGATGACCTGCATGTCGATCCTTTGCTCCTGATCACCGATAATCACGGTTCTCCACAGTCGACCCGCCGAGTCTCGCTCTTCTTCACTTTCTCCTGGAAGACGTTTGGCCGTGGCCACGGGTGTATCATCTGGAGTCAAAGTAACAAAGGTAATAAAAGGTGCTGGTCAACATATTTGACAGAAAAACCCACTGGTGAAGTCCCATGACACTAAGTAGAACTACTGTATACGTCATACTCTCCGTCCCTCGTCCTCACCTTCCCACTCCAGCTCATTTCCATTGGTAATGAACTCCAGTGAGTCAGTATCGTCAGGGGTCGCGACGTCGTCCACACTGATGTCCAGGTCATTGTTTGTTTCCAGAAGGTCGTCGGTGAGCACTGAGCCCTCACTCTGATCCAACGACAAGTTCATATCCGGGGCCACCAGGGTGCGACGTTTGTGATGGACCGCTGAGTCGCCAACATTCAGAGTGGTGGGAGGATCTACAGTACAACAACAACAACAACGGCAGCAGGGTGGGAGTACAGTACAGTACAGTACAGTACAGTACAGTACAGTACAGTACAGTTCAAATGTTGTATTCTGCTGTGTGATGTCAGTTACTGTTTCTGTTGTCGGTGAGGCCACAGGAAGAGTCAACATCGCCATCTTCTGGCAGTGGCCTACAATCAAGACATACAGACAATAAACAAAGGCGTGCAGAGCTGAGGTCGCGCACCTGCTGTTTAAACCATAGAGTCGGATACTTTTGCAATTTACATATCTTGTCTTTGGGAATAATAATAAAGTTTGCAATTAACATATCTTGTCTTTGGGAATAATAATAAAAGATTTCCATTTAATATTTTTTTGTATTCATTTTCTGTAGAGTTTCCCTTCAAAATAAAGGTATTAACTTCCTGCGTTTTCTGTCGAGTTTTCCTTCAAAATAAAGGTATTAACTTCCTGATGTCACAGTGCGTTATTGTTACTGCTGGTCGTGGTAGTACTGTAGTAATAATATAGTGTTGTTTTCTTGCTATTTTTAGCCAACCAATAAAATACACCGTGTGAACTAAATACTGTTGGCATCTGTTAAAGAATCAAATATATCTGATCAATCGTAGAACAGTTATGGTTTTGCTCTGTGCCTCTGACAGTTCTGCAGCAGTCGTGTTATTGTACCAGCACTGACTCTTTAGAAACAGTCAGAAGAGCCTGCACTCTAACATTAACGTCAACCAGAACACATAAATCCTGCTGTTAGCACTGGAGAACAATGGTTCTGTAAAAAGACACAAACACATTCACACACGTTAAATACCAGCCTGCCTGTACGGACAGAGCCCACACGCCCTCCAACACCACATGCACAGGCCTGCTGGTGGCATCGTTGCTGTAATTGCTGTTATTAGGCTGCCAATGGATTTATACAAGTAAAAAAAGAGACAGCGTTCCCAGACACGGCATTTCTGCAGATGCTGTGGATACAAATGCATAAGAAAAGAAAAGGAAAATAATTTCTCTCTGCTGGTCCTTACCTGGGGAAGTCCTCATCCTGCCACTCATCCTTCACCTCCATGTTGTCCATGTGTAGCGCGGCTCCTGAGGTCGTGGGGTTGACCTCCGCTCACTGAAGTAAGAACAACATAGAAAACAATCTGTGTTTAGTCCAAGAACTGCTGGTGGAACATTGTTGAACGTGCAGTCGCAGCAGATGTACCGCTCCACCTATCCCACATCTTGAGCAACTCAGGTGAGCGACTTAGTACAAAAGGCCTGTTTTAGAGCAACAATAGGTGTGGCTTTGGAACGATGGAGGTGTTTGTTGGACAGGGAGGGTCTAATGAAGTACAGTAACCAGGTGTGGTGTATTACAGACGGTATCGTTGTCAGAGGTGAACCACCGTCTGTGAGCGTCTGCCAGCATAAATGAATCTGTTTTTTCACCATCCTCATCATCCTAAGGCAGGAGATAAAAATAAAGCCCTCACACTCCACCGTGAACAGTCCTTCACGGTGACTTCAAACATAAATCATACATGACACAGTTAGCAGCTGCAGAGCAGTGAACTTTTATCATTTAGCCTGAAGGCGTCTCAGAATCTCCACCACCTCACCTCAAAGATGGGAACGTCGTGGTGTCACACTGAAGGCACATCTGGAAAACACAGTCTGGAGTGTGTGTGAAGGACATGTGTCCTAGTCTCTGTCTCTGTCCCAGTCCGAGTTCATGCTGCAGCAGATGTTTCTGTTCACTGACACGGCACTGATGTGCAACAATGAAGGACGCATCAGAGCCCACACGGAAAAAAAAACACGGAAACGTTGATCATAAAAGCCACGGCCCCGAGGCTGATGGGACAGGACTGGATGTGGACCCGCAGTGAGTTTAGACACACATATATATATGTAGGATGAAAGAACTCAGTCTTTCAAAACTGTGAATTTGTCAGGATTGTCAACGCTCTCTCTCTAAAGTATTTACTGTATGTTAATGTCTGAGGAGGTCGACACGGGTCGACCTACGCCAATTAACCTCTTGTCCAGAGTCAGATGTGTCTCGTGACTCCTGCACGACATCATTGTAAATGAACGGAGCGGATCCCTCAGTTAAATAAAAACTGACAAACCTTTATCTTTAAGGCTGATGTAGAAGGTGGTGAAGTCACGATCCTCTGACGGGGACGTGTTTCTTGTTTTTTTTCTCCTCCTCCTCAGATGTCACGTCCTGCTGTTCAAAGTGGTCTGATCACAGGGAGCATCATCACCGTCAGCAGCTGCAGGTGGGACTTTATCTGATGTTCTGATAGAGTGTGTGTGTGTCTCCTGCAGAGATAAGAGAGAGTTGAGAAAAGACAAGGTCATTACACAGTGAACGGGGGTCCCTTCATCGCCCCCCCCTCCCTCCTCCTGTACATTACCTTTCCTTATGACACAGAATCCTCACCCACAGATCTCATCTCCTGTCCTGCCGATCAAACTCCATTTCTCTGACTCTCATCTACTTTAACTGACTCCCTCTCTACCCTAACCCCTCTGCCTGCTCTTCCTCCAGCCCCGCGCTCTAATCCCGCTGTGATGATGTCACTGTGAAAGAACTGTGTTATGAAGTTATGTAATCTCACATGACAACCTTCCTCAGTGGAGTCCTCTCAGGCTGCTGGAGTCACGATCGTCCGTCGTCCGCGTCCTCACTCCAGTCCTCTTTATTTTCATGATGCAAAAGATTTTTTTTTTATTTAAAAAAACAAGAGGGAAAAAAAAAAGGATCTTTCTCTCATCGCTGTCGCCTGGCAACAGCATCCATGCCCCCCGTCTCTCTCTCTGTCTCTCTTTCTCCCCCTCTCTCTCTGACACAAACACAGTCACGCAGCTCATACCTCTCTTACTTTTTCCACACCATTCATTTTAAGCCCTCTCACCCCAGATGAAACTCCTCCTCCTCCTCCTCCTCATCATCATCATCATCATATGCCCCTCCCACCTCCTTCATGTTTAGGTCAGAGGCAGATGATGCCCACCGCCTTTCTCTGTCCTGCTGTCAGTAAAAGGGGGGGGGGGGGGGGGGGGGTCATCAGTATATATATTTGTCACATACGTCCTCTGTCTTCGTTAAAATATAAATCTAAGAAATATCTAAAATAACAAAGCAAAGTGTCGGAATCGAACATTGCAGAAATGAGCTCGACTTAAGATACGATTAGATTAAAAAGTTAGTCTCAATACTTTATATTACATTAGTGTTTGTGAAACCACTAGAGTTGATAAGTTATAGCTCATTGTTTGGTTTTATTTGTTTAAAAGACAACATTCAGTTTCCTCTGTAATGTTTAAGCAGGACATTCAGCATATTCCTAGTTCTGCCTCCATAAAATGCAGCATCATGAAGTACTGTATATAACTCTACTCTATTTATACATGTACTGTACCGTACTGTCTGTACCTTATGTGCCACTGAGCCACTAATACTCTTACCACCAGGTGGCAATAGAGCGTTACCCATCCAATACAGTAAGAGAAGCAGAGCAAAACTACGTGTAATTTTATTATAAGGCAGAACATTTGTCCATTTCAAGTCTAAAAACATTTATTTCGTTCATTTTATTTATTTAATTACAGTACATGTAAAAGAAAACTGATTTCAGAAGGCAGAATTTCTGTCAAGAACGCTTCTACCCCTCTTGAAAAAAAAACAATAAAGAAGACAAAAAATATAATGCTGAAAATTGTTGTTTTTAGCATTAAACACATTTTATAAAAAATAAACGAAGCTCAAAACATGTAACAACCATTAAATTTCAAAGGTAACAGTGAAGTAAATATCTATTTTAAAAGGCCACATTTTTAACCAGATAAGGTAACAGTGAAGTAAATATCTATTTATGTAAACATTTTATTCAAAAATATGTATGATTTTGTCAACAACCACCGCAAATAACAGATAAAATTCACACGTTTTCACATTAGGCATTATTTTTTTCACTGTTTATTCTAGAGAGGTATATCAGCTACTGTACTCCTGTGAACAAGAATGTAAACTTTCCTTGAAGAAGTCGAACACCTTCACATTTCCTCATATTGTCTCTGGGTGTTAACATTCTAACTGCTTCATCTTCATCTTCATCATCTCCTCACACCTGCAGCTGCGCGTCCTCCTCTGCAGACCTGCTCCTTTGCAGATCACGTCTGGACAGATGCTGCACCACACCAACGCCGATGCAGTCTCCCAGGACGTTGGTGGACGTCCTCATACGCTCCCTGTCATGGAAATCCCAACCAAAATCAGAGCAGATGTTGAAGTGTGAGGTCAGTGACATTGAACATTTGTTCAGGTTTATTACTCAGTATTTTCTCCTGGTTCTAATTCCATGTTACTGTGCACTTACAGCATCCAGTCCACGATCATGAGGAGTGATATGTTTTCAGTGGGCAGTCCGAGGGATGACAGCACGATCAGCAGGGACACAATGCCAGCCTGTGGGATACCAGCTGTACCAGTGCTCACAGCTGTGACGATCAGACTGAACCAGAGAAAACACTGTTGTTAATAATGCAAATGCAAATTAATAAAAAGAAAATGATTTGAACAGACACTGCCCTCCAGCCCCAACAGGTGGCAGTAAAAGGCTGTAAACGATGTAGTAAAACCTGCTGGCAGCCCCAACAGGTGGCAGTAAAAGACTGTAAACGATGTAGTAAAACCTGCTGGCGGAAGAGGGAACTAAATGGCAAAACAAGTAGTTTCCTCTTCCCCCTGCAGGTTTGTTTTTT
>NC_024326.1:9735477-9741686 GCF_000523025.1 Cynoglossus semilaevis
TTTTTTTTTTTGCTTCACCTGGATGAAGTTCCAAACGCTGTGGCCAGAGCCTGTAATGCACCGCTCATCAGAATGAACGGATTCTTCCGCGTGAAGGCGAAGTAGATGAGGGGCAGGGTGATGAAGCAGTGGATCATCAGACCGCTGACCACCGTGATGGTGTACATGACAACTTCATGTCCTATTTTCCTGACATCTGTCATCTTCACAACCTGCCCAGCCACCAGGAACAGCATCCCCACTGGTGTGAACCTGCCAATGCAACTCCATTTTAAATCAGTGCAGTTTCCCCACTGTTGCATAATTTCAAACCCAATTTCCCCTTATTTGATGCAACTGTGTGGAAACTGTCGTTGTTCCAAACCAACCAGATGACAATGCTGACCAGGCGCATGATAGCTTTATTCAGGCAGTCAAAGAAGTCCCTCAGAGGTTTGCCCTCAGCCTCCATGCTGCCCAGGATGGAGCCGAAGAACACGGAGAAGACCAACAGACCCAGGGTGTTTATTCCGTTGGCTGTGCCTGCCATCGGCACAGTGACGTCTGAAAGACCCAGCAACAACCACACGCGTCATACACATATGTTAAGGAACTGGTAAACATGGTGTTAGACCATTAAACTGATAACTCACGTTCTCCGCTGGTCACGTTGGTCCCTGCAGGAGCAGCAGACTCGAAATACACTGTTTTATACTGCAGTAAAATCAAATCAAAAATATATAATGTTAAGGAATAAAGAGTTCATATTTAAACATAGCCATCGGCTCTGGAGTTCCTACCTTTCTGAAACAAGCTTCAACCAGGTTTGAGGGGATCATATTTCTGTAGAATTTGTAAAATAATAATAATAATAATAACTTGTCAGAGTTAAATATCCAGTTGAATTTTATCTCTCATTGTTACAGTACGAACCTGATCAAGTCTAAAAAGGCATCAGCGCTCTCCACCGGCTGTCCCGCCACACCAGAGGAGGTGGAGGTGATACTGGATGATTTCCCCGGCTGAATGCTTACAGTCATGATAATGCCGGTGGTGCCGGCTATCAGTGAGGTTAGCATATAATAGCAGAAGGCCCGTAGTCCAATCCTACCGCAGGCCTTGGCGTCCACGGACGACATCCCTGATGATGAGAAAATACAGTGGAAACTGCAGTGAATGGGCGTGAAGTATAACTTTGTTACATTAATGCTGGTGAATAAATGATATATTAACTCTTTACATTTCATCATCAAGCATTCATTTGTATAATAGATTTTGAAATCAGGAAAGTTGAGGAAATACGTTGCACAGATAAACCTCTGACTGTGTCTGAATAAAGTCATTAAGATGAAGTAAGAACAGATGTCACCCTTCACAGGAATGTTAAGAATGTAATAATTATCAGTCACATCAAAGACTTTTTTTCCATCTCCTCTGGCTGAAAACACAATGTGTCCCATTGACTCTAACCATCATCATGTGAAGATGAGCACGAGGGTCATCCATGAGAGCGTTAAAGTCTGATTTAAATGGACTGTAAGGCCTTGTTTACGAAAACACAACGGGAATAACAAATGAACATGCAGTACTTTAGACTTCCTGTGTGAGAAACAGGAGGATTCAAGTTAAAGTACCACACTGAATGACCTCAGAGTACTTCAATAATACTCTCAGGGATGCAGTTAGATAAGGACACGTGTCTGTAAAACACAGGGGTTTTTTCCCTCTGGATTAATAAAAACATAAAACACTTAGTTTCCTGCAACTCAAAACATCCTTGAAAGTTTTAAATTTCACCATGGTGGAAATGAACTGCTCACCTGATATAAGACTGGAAACAATCAGAGGAAGCACCACCATCTGGAGGACTCTCAGCAGCAGCTCCCCAGGAAAGGTTAAATAGTGAATGTCTCTGGCTGAGAGTTGGGCAAATCTCAGGGCACTGCCCAGAGCCATGCCTTCAACATACACCAGCACAGCGTGAGAGAAAGAAAAGAAAAGAACAACAACAAACCCCAAAAAGTTGTTCAACTTCTAGACTCACCCAAGGCCACACCGACTACCGTCAGGATGACAAAGGCATTTCTCCTGAGGAAAACCACAACTTTTGATCCAGTTTGAGATGAAGATCTTGGACTCGCCGTCTTGTCCAACTCAGACAGTTCTTGAAAGCTTTGCTGCTTCTCCTCCATATTCCGTGAAATCAGGCAGTCAGTAGGAAAACAAAAATCTCTGACGTCCTCGAAGGCAGAAGTCTGGTTTAGATGCAGAAACAAATTACACAACTTTACAAACTTGACGTAATGGCAGTTGAAAAGTACTGCGCTACAGGGAAGAAATGTTTTCAGATGATAAACACTACCAGAGAAAACTCCGAGGGTTGTTTTTTTTCTCCTCTCAGTTGCAGAAGCTTTCGTCGACTGAGGGTAAGAGGAGTTTTCCTGCAAACCAATAAAACCCATTCAGAACGTGAGAATAGTGACAGAAAATTCACCATGACGACAAATGAACAAGGGAGGTATTGTTTGTATCTGGGGGGTTGAGCAGGCCCCCCATTTAAAAGTGAATGAACTTCTGGAACCACTACGTGCAGCAAGGACACGAAATGAGAAAAATAGGAAATAAAACTTTGATACCTTTAAAAAGTGTTAAAAACTTAAATCTTTATTATACTTTGCTAATTAATAATGATTTCTAAAACCTGCCTAACTTTATTCAAATGTACTTCTTAGTTAGTTTACACAATTATAACATATGAACATCTAGTAACCAGGTTTACTCCAAGACCATGATGCACTTCTGTGTGATGCATGAGTGACATCCACGGACATGAAGCAGGCTTACAGGACGGCTTTGGAGGGGGTTATTTACTCAGCGCTCAAATTAGCCAGAGAAGAGGATTATGGTGTGTGTGCAATAACTGGTCAGGGCTCAGTTAAAGGAAGCCACCATTAAACCCATCTCCTCCGCAGTGGACTTTAAAAGAATAATTATTTAATCACATTACAAAATGATGTGATTGGTCAGGGCGAGGGCTCTGTCTGTGATGACGATAACGAAGACACAAACAGGCCTGTCAAAACAAACAAAGGAGGGATGGATTTTTTTTTTGTTCTGATTTAAATTAAACCATGAATGGATTTTCATAGTTTTTATTTTTGTTCTGATTTAAATTAAACCATGTGGACATGCAACAGCTGTTGTATTTCCATCATTAGGGATTGCCAAACACACACAGACACACACACTTCTCATTGATGAAATCCATTCCCTAGCCCCTCCCCCTAACCATTACAAATGTATACCTTATTGTCTCTCAGCCACAGTGGAGTTTGTTTGTCTCTACGATCTTTATCTAAACCGTGAACTTCCTGTGGAAAAGTTTTCATCTTCACAGATGCTGTAGTTATACTCGCTTTGTGGGAAACACAAACATGTTATTGTCTCCTCGACTCGACCACTGGTCTGAAAGTGTATCTGAAGGAGGAACTCACAGACGCCAGTGTTAACTGTAAATGTGTTCCACGCTGCAGCTCCCTGTGCAGCTAATCTGATTAAAACTGAGTCAGGGCCCAGACAGACCACACAAATCTATTCCTGCACACGCTGCGGTGTTTGGTGTGTACACTGTAATGTGCTGCAGTAATAATGACATGGAGCCTGTTACTGATGATGACATCACCACAGAGCAGGAGCTGGGAGTGAGGTGAAAGAATTTTATCTGATGCAGTACAGTACAACGCCCATCCATCCATCCATCCATCCATCCATCCATCCATCCATCCATCTAAAGTGCAACAGATTCCTTGTCCTGGCTAAAAGAAACATTATCCATGTTGTCATAAACTTTTTAAAACTTTTACGACAGCTTTTGAAAAAACTAACATACTTTTGTCATGTATTATTATTATTATTATTATTATTATATTTCCTCTTTTGTGGTGTTATTCATCTAACACCGACCTCCGAGATTCATTCCCTGACATTCCAGAACCAACAGTAGCGTCATTTACCCTTTAGCCTTTTCTTTGCCCCCCTTTCCTTCGCCCCTTGCTGCACACCTTCCCTCTTCTCCCCCGTGTAAGCTGACACAGCGCCTTCCACCATTAGCCGCTTTCTTCCTAATAGGATGGAAGGGACTTATAATGTCATCTGATAAAACTAAGGAGCTTGATAGCTATGTTGCACCTTCTTAACCAATTTGTGCTCAATTAGGATAATGGAGAAATGAGCAAAGAGGGAAAGCTTTAATATATTAATGTGATGAAATGATAATCATTTCATTATAACATCCGTGTCCAATGAAATGACACGATATCAGGAGCAAAGCTTGGTGACAGTTGCTGTGGCTGAAGAAAGAATTAAATAATGAAATGAATTTCATTCAAAATAATATTACAGCAGAGAAGTGGAAGCTGGAGTTGATGGAAATGCTAATGTAATAACAAATCATTTTTTAATTGGACCCAATGATGTTGTAGAAGCTGAATTACACATGAGCCACTGACTTCATGATGAGTGCAATTAGAAAATAATGGTTCATGACAACATGCAATATCACAAATATAAATGCAAAATAAATGTTGTAACATGACAATACACTGCTTCTTCTATATTATTGGTGATTGGTAGCGAGTCACATGATTATTCACCTGTTGCTTTCATTAGTTTGAGAGAGAGGAAGAGAGGAGTGCTTTTTTGTTGACCACTAATTTCAGTTGGTATTTGTTGATCACTGGGATTACTTAAAATAAGTACAGTGAGTTATGATTGACTATTAGCAAAGTTTGCCTGTCACAGGTAAGTGTAATGGGCTTTGTGGTCTCTGGTTTCCTGGAAAACAACCTTGACAACCTGACAAGGTGCACGGCCAAAGCCACTTAACCCAGAGCCATTCTGCTTATAGAAAGCACGGGCGACGCAGCCATATGGCTTTAAACTAGTTAGCCTTTCCACCTCCTCAGCTGCTTAGACATATGTCATGCGTATGAAAGGTGTACAGTTAAATCTGCCGTACTGCTGAACATCCAGGAACACTCCTGCAGACACTGATCACTCAAATCCATATTTCATTTATTCTGCCAAAAGGTTAAAACAATAAAAATAAAACTCCGCTCCAAAGAATTATGTCTGAAACTTTTTTTTCTCTTGTTGCATACATGCAACTGATTTTTCCCAATGGATTTTGTACTTGGCTTGCAAAAAAATTTACTAAATATATTTCCAGAGAGGCGGAGTGAGGTCAGAGGAAATCTCTGGTCAAGTCGTTAGGCTCATTAAGGACAGGATTGATCTCTGCAACACTTGTAGCACAGCTGCCAAAGTGTTGCTGCTGCTAAGTCGCAAAGTAGAATCCAGGACGCATCGTCCACCCCCACTCCCCCACTCCCCCAATCCCTCACTCACCCCCCAAAACTAGCTGACTTTAAACAACGTAACGAGGTGCAACAGGTTTATTTGTCTTACAGTACTAGTTTTAAATTTGCACTTTACACTGGAGGTTTAACTTTACCTTGAGCGTACAGTACATTTACACATTGATGAACTTGATCTGTGTTTCATAACAAACGTCTCTTTCATATTAAAATGTTTTTTTTTTATTTAATTTTTCATATCAAATCTCACCAGCAGAACGAGGTCCTGAGTCAAATTGAACTACTTCATGAACACCGATCATTACAACGTGTCCCCCGGCCCATCTCTGTGTCCCCCCCCCACCACCATACTTTGTCTATAATGAAAGGATTAGCAAAAACTCTCAGTGCAAGCCATTATCTGTCAGACAATAGATTTTGTGAAAGAAAGTTTTGTCTGGGATTCATTAGCAATGACCTCCCTCTGTGGTGTGAATGCAGGACACATTTGGAGCAATTACTTTGGCAGAAAACAACTGTCAGTCATTCTTAAAGGGGAAGGATTCCAATTAATAAACCTCTTAAACTCTTTGCTTCTACGACCAGTGCTCCTGACGCTCTGCTGTCCTGTCTGTGTGTCTGAGGACAGCTTCTCCAGCGGAGAGCAGACGACGCTGCAGGTTGCTGTGCAGGAGCTGGACCGCAGGGCCCGTCTCCACTTGTGTGCAGGGGATTTCAGGGATTTAAAGCGTTAGAGTTAGAAGTACCGGCAGTGGATGATGTTGCTGTTAGTCTTCTTATAGAGACAACATGTGCACATTATTGTCTACGATCGGGACCTCAACGATGGTAAGAATTCTCTAAACACTTGTCTTA
>NC_024326.1:9743548-9770764 GCF_000523025.1 Cynoglossus semilaevis
CAGAATGAGGTCCTGAGTCAAATTGAACTACTTCATGAACACCGATCATTACAATGTGTCCCCCGGCCCATCTCTGTGTCCCCCCCCCACCACCATACTTTGTCTATAATGAAAGGATTAGCAAAAACTCTCAGTGCAAGCCATTATCTGTCAGACAATAGATTTTGTGAAAGAAAGTTTTGTCTGGGATTCATTAGCAATGACCTCCCTCTGTGGTGTGAATGCAGGACACATTTGGAGCAATTACTTTGGCAGAAAACAACTGTCAGTCATTCTTAAAGGGGAAGGATTCCAATTAATAAACCTCTTAAACTCTTTGCTTCTACGACCAGTGCTCCTGACGCTCTGCTGTCCTGTCTGTGTGTCTGAGGACAGCTTCTCCAGCGGAGAGCAGACGACGCTGCAGGTTGCTGTGCAGGAGCTGGACTGCAGGGCCCGTCTCCACTTGTGTGCAGGGGATTTCAGGGATTTAAAGCGTTAGAGTTAGAAGTACCGGCAGTGGATGATGTTGCTGTTAGTCTTCTTATAGAGACAACATGTGCACATTATTGTCTACGATCGGGACCTCAACGATGGTAAGAATTCTCTAAACACTTTAAGTAGGTTTTATACCTGATCAATGAGAATGGAAATGTTTTATCTTCATCCAGATTTTTGTTGAATATACTTGGTTGTATTTAAAATATATTAAAAAAAGTTTATATTTATCTATAACATACCACCTTGTTATAGATGAACATTAATATTAAATACTGGGAATTTACAGGCTGTTTATTTGATAATTATTCATCAATTATTTAAACAATATTTTTAGAAATAGAATAAAAGATTTTCATTTTATGGCTAATATTCTAATTAATTACTGTGGGTTGTTTTTTCTATTTTTTGGCAATGTCATAATTCCTCAATAAGGTTAAAATCAGTTATTGCAAAACTGTTACACATTACATGCATTGCTGAACTGAAAATTTAGTTTTCTCAAAAAAGTGACCAGACCAAAGTATGTGCTCAATCATTTAAAAAAAACTTAGTTCGATTTCACTGAAGTTCCAGTGAGAAATACTGTTTTTTTTCTTTCAGAGCCAGTGTGTATGTCTCTGATGGAAAACGTACATTAAATCGTACAGAGGAAAATCTTCGAAGGATTTCCCCTCATGGTTCATTCTCACCTGCTCTGTTCCGTGTGAAGCAGTTTCTAAGGAACCAGAAGTGTTGGCCGTCTGTCACTTGACATCAGTTCTATTTTTCACTGAAAAAAGAAAAAAAATATTGACAAAGGTTCGGATGCATTTATCAATGGATTCATTGGGAATAGTGGACGATAGTTGCCTGGACAGCTACGATATCGCTAAAGGTGCCGGGTCCAGCAGCGGAGGCCGGGTGCACAGCATTGATGTCATACTGGGATTTACTAAAGACCAGGACGCCTTACTGAGTTCAGTAGGAGTTGTTGACAACCAAAAAGTTGGAGGAGAAAATCTGCAGCGTCCTGAAAAGCAAATCCAGCTGCACCCATATGGACACCTGTCAGACCTGGGTGACAGCTCCCAGCATTCTTCCTACCACGGTGAGTCTTTTTGGGAAGCTGTCAAACACACAAAAAATTATATAATAGTTTGAAAATTGGGTTTTTATTTTAATTCCATGGGTTCTTTTAAGGTTAAGGTTAAAGCTGTTTTATTCAGGATTATTTTATAAAATGATTCAGTAAGTTAGTAAATTAAAAATAATCTCTGTATTAAGTGTTACAAAAATCATTTCTCTCATATCTTTTAGTTTGCAAGTGAAGGGAACGTGCCTGTATCGTATTAAGTATTAAATCATTTCTCTCATATCTTTTATTTTGCAAGTGAAGGGAACGTGCCTGTATTGGAATATTTCCTATTGCAAAACATTACCTATAGGTGGCAGTAATGCAACTCACAGGTTTTTATGACAGAAATGTCCAGCGAAGAAGTTTGGCTCAGTGTGTAAACATAGATAGTTTAGTCTACCCTAGCCTTGGTCAGCACTGGCTTATACACAATCTATAATCTAATATTTTTAAAAATCAGTTTGAATATATTTGTTGGTGTAAAGTAAAGATGTTTGGTTGATGTTTAAAATAAAGTTTTGTGATTCTGTGTGCTTCAGTTAGAGGTGAACAGTGTCAGTGCGGCCTAGTAGTTCTAAGTGGGTAAATTTGTTGTAAAACGCAGTTAAATCATGACACAGAGGTTTCAAGTGCTTATTGCCCCCTACAGGCGACGGGAGGAAGCCACATTTGATTAACGTTGACAAACAGAGCATGAAATTATATATCGAAATCAAAACTGCAAATGTATTAAAACTGGTTTTAATACATTGATTGCATAAAGAAGGTATGTGTAGGAATATGATTGAAAACAATTTCCTACATTATGTAAAACTTGTATCACATCTGGATCTAAAGTTGGCACTAAGGGAATGTCATACCTATCGTTAGAGTACAACCAACAATGTATATGTATAGAAATGTAGTGTTGTGTTTGTGAGTCGTGAGTCTAATTGGTCAAATACTACAACCATCAGGTACAGTGTGAAGTGAGCATTTCAGTATGAGGAGGTGAGGTAGTGTTTACTCAGCCTGTGCAGAAGCCACCTTAAATCCTTTGTTAGATTAGAGGAGACGTGCAGCCGCAGCTTTAACGAGTGGCATCTGTTACTGTGGGATTATTGTAAGGAAAGAATTCAGTGAAAGAGAATGTCATTTGTACTCACCTAACCCTGCAGTTAAAAACAATTAGCTGTTAAGTCTTATATATATAAGAATATACTTTGGTGCTATATAATTGATCTCACATTAATTCTAATATTTTATACTACATGTATTACATAACAAACATGTAAATGTAAATTACTTATCTATCTATTCCCCTGTCTCTATATATAATTATATATATATATCAATAATCTCTTTTTTTTACCTATCACTTGTATCCTGTGCTCCACAGAAGATGCCGAGCTTTTCTCTGGTGACAAGTGTGATGAGAAAATGAACGACCTGCAGAAGGAAATGGACCTGAACGACCAGTCTCCAGACGACATGAAAGAGGAGCTGCACACCAAAAAGAAACACCGGAGAAACCGCACCACTTTCACCACCTACCAGCTTCACGAGCTGGAGCGGGCCTTCGAGAAGTCCCACTACCCTGACGTCTACAGTCGAGAGGAGTTGGCCATGAAGGTCAATTTGCCCGAGGTTCGAGTGCAGGTAAACTCTTTGTGATGTTTAAGATTCTGATCTGATAGTCGTGTGCTCTGGTAAATTCCTGACGACCTCGTTATCATCTTAATTATTTGCTGTTTGTCTTATCATTGATACATAACTGCACGTCTAATTTTTTTCTTCAGGTTTGGTTCCAGAACCGAAGAGCCAAGTGGCGACGTCAAGAAAAGATAGACACTAGCACCATGAAGCTCCATGACTCTCCCATTCTATCCTTCAGTCGTCCCCCAATGCCGCCCAGTGCTGGTCCAGTGGCTAACCCGATGCCCCTTGACCCTTGGTTGACTTCGCCTATTTCAACTGCTCCACCAATGCATACAATTCCAGGCTTCATGGGTTCACCCCAGAGCCTGCAGCCTGCCTATCCAAGCCACGGCTTCCTCAACACCCCACCTGGCATGGTCCAGGGTATGCAGCCCATGGGCCCACCTGCTTACCAGTGCACTGCCAGTTACAGTGATAAATACCCGATGGAGGATGACAGGAGTTCCAGCATCGCTGCACTCAGGATGAAGGCCAAAGAGCACATTCAGTCCATGGATAAAACCTGGCAGCACATGTAACAGCGGTGAATCAATACACATGGATTTTCATCTCTGAATGTTTACACACTGGTTCTCAAACATTGAATTTGAAAGAATACAAGGACCTAAATGATTTAAAAATCTGTGTGAAACATCAGACCACTCTCTGCATTTCATTCGTGTTTCGATTTACAAATGGGAAGTCAGCAAACTTTTACTCTTTCAAAATTAAAGCCACTGAAGCTGAAGCTTTTTTTTCTCCTCACTAAAATAAAAATCAATTTTTAGAGAAGCTAAAGGGGGAGGGTGTACATCATCGGAAGTCAAGAAACATAATCTTGTTTGAAGACTAATTCAAACAGACAAGCATACCTCTTAACACCTAATTACTGCTTTTAAAGCGATTAACCTCGGCTTTTCAGCCATGGACAGAATGCCCTCAAATACCCCCCAAAAAAACCCTTTTCAAAACCTGATTAACCCCTACCAAATCTGTTCATTAATCACTCGCAGTTTCAACACTGTATTGCAGTAATGCTGATTAAAGATGAATGAAGTTTTATATTTCAATGTTTTTTTTTTCTTTAAAGATAATGTTGTCGGGGGGTCGTTGGGTGGAACTGGAGGATGCAGCTACTGTAATAGTGTGAGACAGGAGTTGACACGTGTGTGTATGGGATTTGTTTGCATTTAAACTTTGTTTTTTTTTATTTCATTGGTGTTAGGATTTTGTGGGTTTTTTCATTATTTCCTGATTTCCATTTCACAAACATTTGAAAACATTGCAAGATATTTCATTTACTGAAACTGAAATCAGTGTAAAACACATTATGATACCTTGACAATATTTTCTGTTTTATTTCTTGTCTGATAGTATTCTTTTACACAACATTGTTTTTCTGTGTCACAACTTTTTACTAATCGCAATTTACCTATTTTTTCTTATACAGGTTATGTTGCTTTTGTTGTTTATACTCACTGTTAACAGCAGTCGAACAAAAGGCCAAAGAAAACATATATTTGTTTTTAGTAAAAAAAAAAAAAAAGAACTGTCTTTTTACTAAATATGTATAGAATTGTGTGGAAGTTCATTTTTATCAATACAGTTTTTTATTGTATTTTCTTCAAAAAAAAAACATTCAAAAACAGTGCATAAATTAAATAAAGTCACAGTAGAACGACAGTAGAAACTCTGTGATGGATCCTGTTTTTTTTTCTTTACACACACACACACACATTAGAGATCAGCCAAAATGACTTAGTGCTATTAATGAGTGCTGGCATACAATGGACCATGTAAGCTCAAAAGCTGGCTTGATGGACACCTGTTGTGTTCATCCAGGCCTGTGGATCTTTGCCAGGCCGTTAGGCAGATGAAGCTTCACCTCATCAGGCCCAGCCACTGGTGTCAAAAGGCCCCGCCTGCTAGGCACAGGCCACAATGGCTTGAGTTTGTGTTGCCCTTCGGTAGCTCCTGTGGTTAGGTCGTTCTGAAATCACACTTCCACAATGTCTTGGAAGCTTAGTTTTCAAAATGGGAAACAACATAGAACTGAAAAGGGTATTATTGTTGTGCTTTTAGTGTTTTCATCCTACAACCTAATGTTCAAGTTAGTTAAACAGAAGTGAATTTGAATCTGACAGAGACTAGTTTAATTTTTATTTTTTTGACAAGGCTATATTTAGTCAAGAAACCTTTGTCAAAATACTTTTTAGCAATGTTTAGAAGTTGTTGGAAACATACTGAGAAACAGACATTAATTAGACACAGTGCGATGTTATTTGCTTGACCTAGCATGGCCTCCTCTGGGGCCCAAGCGCCACGTAACAGGCCGGTGAATGGGACTTGGTCCACGGTGGAAATAATAAAGGAAAAGAGCGTAAATAATGAGGTTTGATTAAGAACACCGTTCAAAGGAGATTTTCCTCCCTTGACATAATTGTAGACTGTGTGTGTTTGTGTATGTGTGTGTGTGTTAAAGGGGGTGGTGGGTGATGCCTGGCGCCAGCTCCTTGTCTTTGTCCGATTAGAGGAAAGTCACACGTTGACCAGAACTCTATTAATTGTTTAGTAATTTTCTAATAGTGGAGGGCCCTGAGACGATTATGTAAAAGTATTTTTGTGCCAAGAGGAGGTGCAGCCTGTTCACAGCAAAACAAATTAGACCAAAATTAGCTTAAAGTAAATAAAGAAAACAGTTATAGATCACTAGTACTAATACGAAAACAATGTTTTCAATTTTTTCTAAATGTTACCTATAAATATATACCTATAAAAAATGTAAAGAAATTTACAAAAAAGTTAGAACATGTTAAATATTACTTAAAGTTATCAACAAAATAACAAAAATGAGCAAAGGCAAAAAAAACGGCATAAATGTTGAAAATATAAACAAAAGTACAACAAGAAATATAAATTATTTAGTAAATTGTTTTATTTATTGTGATTTATGACTACATTGCCATGTTTGTTTTACATTATTGGCCACTAGGTTGTCATCACAGTAAAAAAAACAGAAAAAGAAAAAACTAGAGTTAAGAAGACCATTTTTAAAGCATTAATTTTCTCATTTGATATTTGGTGCCATCCATCGGACAGTTGCTGTAATGACAAAGATAAAAGGCATGATTATAAAAACAGATCTCAGATCAGAGCCCAGTGCAAACGAGTGTTTCGTGGTTAACTCTGATTGGTCCCGACGCTTGGCTCTGTTGACCAATGACAGAAAGACATCTGTTCGCTGGAGCCACTCTAAAATATCCCTTCCTTTATCTTCCTTGTGGTCTCCCCTGTGGTTCCGTCATTTTAGACAGCAAACTTCAGGTTGTCTGCTGTAGAAGGTACAGAGATGAGGAGAATGCAGGTGGTACGTGTAGTTGCTGCTGTGTTGCTAACAGTCTGCTGCGTCAACGCAACGGTTTTCTTTCGGGAAGAGTTTGCAGATGGTGGTAAGTTTGTGCATTTACAACCTCAGCCTGCAGTTCTGCCACCCACTGGTCTGCCGTTTTGTAACTATGTTCTATCTTAAACACTATGTCATGTGCTGGAAATATTAAATATCGTGTGTTTTTATTGGCATACTGTAAATACTCCTAATCGCCGTTATTCTGAATTAAAGTCAGTTGTGAGATGTGTGGCGTTAGCATCGTGACAGGATTAGCAAACATAGCGTCAGCATCAATACAGCTTTTAAGTTCTCCCTTAAGACCCTTTTTTGTGTGTTTTTTAAAGGAAGAACAGCTTAAATTTGTCATTCTCTCTGTTACTCTTTAAAAGAAATATTTCGTGATATTGTGTTTTTAATTAAGTACTTTGATTTTTATTTAATAAAACAAATATTAAAATAATAATAATGTGAATATTGGAGAAATAAAACCCAGTTGCAGGTTAAGCTACTCAGCAAGAACTACTCTGGTTATTAGTCATATGTCTTACAGCACTTTGTCACTTTGTGTATCTAAGTAAAAGCCCCCTCTGGGGTTTTTCCCTCAGTTTGTCTCTAAACCTATTGTTTTTCTGTCATCAGATGAATGGAGAAGCCGCTGGGTAAACTCCAAACACAAGTCTGACTATGGAGAGTGGAAGTTGACAGCTGGTAACTTCTATGGAGATGTGGAGAAAGACAAAGGTAAATTTGCCCTTAATAACCTCATTACACAATATGAAAGCTGAAATATATAGTTCTCCTCAGTTCAGTTTTTCAGATTTTTAATTTGCATTTATCAAGGGAAGATCAATATATCAAATATATCCTCACAATTGAAAGTGTTGTGTACACATCACACAACAAGTCTTATGACTAGACAGCTAGTCTTTACCTCCTGTTTCAGGAGAAACGGATGAAAAGATAATCCAACAAAGATTAAAGTTTAAACTAACGTCACTATTGATTAGGTTATGAACACATTGTACAGACCTACACGTCAGCATTCACTCCACTGTTCTATAATACATAGGACCACTGATGCAGGGCTTTAACTATCAATAAAAGAAATAAACATATTCATACTCTGAGCAAATTGAGTAAAATGGAGATCAGTCAGGATTGGTTCCTAATGCTACAAATGCCTTTTGTTCTTGTGCTCCTGTAGGACTCCAGACCAGCCAGGATGCTCGTTTCTATGCTACCTCTGCTCGTTTTGAACCCTTCAGCAACGAGGGCAAGACGTTGGTTATTCAGTTTACAGTCAAACACGAGCAGAAAATTGACTGCGGTGGTGGTTATGTGAAAGTGTTCCCTGCTAGTTTGGATCAGACTGCCATGCATGGAGATTCTGAATACCATATCATGTTCGGTAAGTGGTGAGGACAGTTCTTGTTGAAGTGGTTACATTATCAACGGTTAGATGATCAATTGACAATATTTGTTTCATGCAGGACCTGACATCTGCGGCTACAGCACCAAGAAAGTCCATGTTATTTTCAATTACAAGGGAAAGAATCACCTCATCAAGAAAGAGATTAAATGCAAGGCAAGGAGGACTGAAATGAAAAGAAATAAAATACAAAATGTCTTCCGCAAACAACCAGTATCTCTTCAATAATGGCTCATTCTGACAAGCGTTTTTTTTCTGCTTTCCCTTTAGGATGACGAGCTCACCCACCTGTACACACTGATCCTCAATCCAGATCAGACCTACGAGGTGAGGATTGACAACGAGAAGGTGGAGTCTGGCAGTCTGGAGGAAGACTGGGACTTCTTGCCTCCCAAGAAGATTAAGGACCCTGAAGCCAAGAAGCCGGAGGATTGGGACGACCGTGACAAAATTGACGATGTCGAAGACACCAAGCCTGAGGTATATACACATATGTACACAATTCCCTCGGTTCTTATCTGGCACAGACAGACTTTGGTCAGAATGAAGTTATGTTAGTTAGATAGTTGGTTAAAAATTTTACTTTTTTGCTTGTGTCTGTAGGATTGGGACAAACCTGAAAACATTCCTGACCCTGATGCTAAAAAGCCTGAAGACTGGGATGAAGATATGGATGGAGAGTGGGAGCCACCTATGATCCCCAACCCAGAGTACAAGGTAGATTCAATTTGACTGTTTACCATAGAGAATAACTGTTGTGTTGTATGTAGACCTTGCAGTCCGAGTAATGACTTCTGATTTACAGGGAGAATGGAAACCCAAACAGATGGACAACCCCAACTACAAGGGGCCGTGGATTCACCCAGAGATTGACAATCCCGAATATAGTGCTGATTCAAACATTTACAAATTTGAGAACATTGGTGTTTTGGGTCTTGACCTTTGGCAGGTGAGAAAGACAATCAAATAGAAAGTATTTAAAGCACCATTATTAGAGGTTAACTGGTTAATGTTACTCTTAATCACAGGTGAAATCCACTCAAATGTTACTCTTAATCACAGGTGAAATCTGGAACCATCTTCGACAACTTCCTGATCACAGACGATGTCAAGGAAGCTGAAGATGTTGCAAAGGAGACGTGGGGCGTGACAAAGGTATAAGTTTAAAAGGCTGTAGGCTACATATCATGTCACTGTCACAATAAACAGTTGTCAGTGAAACACTGAGTGTGATAAAAAAGAAACTGACTTGACTTTTAACTTGACAAACAGGAACCAGAAAGGAAAATGAAACAGGAGCAAGATGACCTGAAACGAAAAGAAGAGGAGGAGAAGAACAAAGAACAAGACACTGAAGGTGAAGACGAAGAGGAGGGGGAAGAAGAGGAGGAAGAAGACGAGGAGGAGGAGGAAGAAACTAAAGATGAAATGGAGGAGGCACTTTCAGAAATGGAAAGTGAGGAAGCGAAGCATAAAGATGAGCTTTAAAGGGTGCGGTCAGGAGCTTCTGTCCTACCTTTAGGAACTCTGTCCAGTATTTCCCAGGGGGCATTGTGGCTGCTGTGCATCCTTTCCCTGCAATACGGACTAAAGCCAAGATGTAGTGATGTTAGGGGGTGTGTGTGTGTTAAAAGGATGTTCCCTTTCATTTTTTGCTGTGGTAATATTTGTCACCCAACCAGTCCAATAAGAGATTTAGAACCCGCCAACACCCACTGTTGTCATGTGCCTACAACGAGGTGTAATTCCATGGTTCAACTCTGAAAGTCCCCATTATGATCTTAAATCTACACAAATGACCAGGGATGAGGGCCAAACATTCCATGTTTAATGGTGATTCAGTCTTTTTCTCCAAACCCTTGTGACTGCAAGTGAAATTCAAGATTCCCATATGGCACGGGCAATCAGATACAGACAAATCAACAAGATAATGTAACTTATAATGGTTCTGTTTTGGCACTGAGTCTGTACATTGTCTGAGTTCATAAAATAATTAAATCCTCATGAATTGCATTTTTCCTTTTGTTGGATGTCAACAAATATTAAATGTCAGTTATATGTGAGGATCCTTTCACATAACTAGAAAGTCTGGAGAAATCCCCCTGGTGTGACTCAGGACATGGCTGAAGGTTACACTCATATTTTTATTGGACAGAATGTTATTGATACCAAAGTTTTTATTAAAATATAATAAAACAACCATTTGTCATTTTTCTTTTATGTGGTACATGTAATATAATCACACAGATCTGCATTTCATTGATGGACATATTAATAGACATGAATAAGAATGAAGATTAAATTAAAACATTAACGTGCCAAAACATGTCTTATGACCTAGGTTTGGAGCTGAAAGCTATAAGTGAATGCTCGTTGTATAATCATTTAAATTATTGTATTTTTGGTGGAATTTATAATTATAATAAACAAGTTATTAGTATATGCATTTTCTAATAAAAAGCTAAGACTTAATGTGTTGGGGCCCGGTGGTCGAGGGCCCCTTACAGGTCAGCCAAAGCTGCTGTTCAACTTTGAAAGAACACTTCATTACTATTCTGGCAAATATAAAAAATAAAATAAAGTATTTTCAACAAAATCTTTGTTCACCAGTCCACCATTAAGGGGCAGTGTGCGCCCCGTATTGCGTGCACGAGGATTCGTTCACGGCACCTGAACCACGGCTGTTGGTTCAGGGCCGTTTGCGCGCTCCCGTCACAACAGGAAATATGGCGGCGCTCATGACACTCACTCAGGTAGGATCATCCCATATCTTTGGAAAAGCCTGTTAATATTTAAATCGAACGCTTTTCGGTCATAGAGTCAGAGTTTGTTGTCTCTCACATCACTGGTTTGTGCGCTATATTGAACGTTTGCCTGTAGTGTCGTAAAGTTAAAGCTTTCGCTGTATTTAAGAGTTAACATGGTAGGCTACATTTACAAAGTTACGGTTTAATGGAAGGAGGAAGCTGCTGTGGCAGTGACAGCGGTGGCGTCAGCACACAGGACTGTCGTAATGTTAATGAACTCTTACCAGATAAAAGTCGCTAAAACACAATTGACAGCTAGCGTTAGCATTGTTTGTGTACTTAAAACTCGGTTCACTTGGCTGGTGTTATGTTTCCCTCTGTGTGCCTTTGCAGTTGTCCAGTGGGAACCCTGCATATGACAACTATTACAGACAGGTAAGGTCGAGCTGTGATTTGCTCTCAGGTGTTGTGTCAACTTCATATTCCTCTGTACAAATGTTTTCCCCCATCCTATGTTTCATGGAACACTCCAGTGCAGGGTTCTTTAGTAAAAATACAATACAAGTCCAGTGTTTATGGCTGTAGTTGTCAATGATACAGACTGTGGTTGGAATCACACAATGTTTATGGCTGCAGTTGTCAATGATACAGACTGTGGTTGCTTCTGAAAGAATGTTTTGTTTTATGTTATCATTATTATGGAAATTTAAAAGATTTTGAAGATAAAAGATCAAATGAAGTTGAAGAGCACTTTACACATCACTCACAAGCACTTTGTCTGGCTTTTTTATGACCACAACAAATAACCAAATTACTGCAGACAAGCACTAAAACAACTTATTTTAGTTTAACAACCCTTTCTAAAACGTTTGGTTTCTCTATGTTGTAAAGCAACTCTTTTTGTTCATTGCATGTGTATTTTTTGATCATAGTCAATCTATTAAGAAATCATAGTCATGTTCCTTTTGTACTGATTTTTGCAGTTGGACCCAGGACACACGGGTAAAATTTCAGCTGTAGATGCAGCTCAGTTCCTTAAAAAGTCAGGCCTGCCAGACACTAAACTTGGGAAGGTGGGTCACAATCACACATATAAGTTCATGAAGAGTTTCAGTGTTACCACTGTCACTGATATTGTACATTTTTTTACTCCTTAGATTTGGGACTTAGCTGACTCTGAAAGAAAGGGATATCTAGATAAAAAGGTGAAGTTAAACTTATGTAA
This sequence comes from Cynoglossus semilaevis, assembly GCF_000523025.1. Classification (NCBI taxonomy): domain Eukaryota; kingdom Metazoa; phylum Chordata; class Actinopteri; order Pleuronectiformes; family Cynoglossidae; genus Cynoglossus; species Cynoglossus semilaevis. Next base: position 9,755,609 of record NC_024326.1, read on the forward strand.
CACTATGTGACTGTGACTTATGTGACTGAAAATGCTGACATTTGCCTTAAACATTGCACCTCACTTGCCCATTTCCTGTTTGCAGGGTTTCTTCATCTCTTTAAGACTAGTAGCCTTAGCACAAAGTGGACATGACGTCAGCCTTAACAATCTAAGCCAAATTGTAGCTGCACCAAAGTTTGTGAGTGTTGAAAAATAATTATTTTTTTCCGTGAAACACATTTTTCTTAATTTATTCTGCTCTGTTTGCTATAATCATGTCCATGTGTTTTCTTTTGACAGAGAGACACTAGTAGTCCTTTAGTTGGTGCTTCAACAACAACATCTGATTCACACTGGGCAATAAGGGTAAGCTGGAGTATTTTACATTTTACACACTGGAAGATGTCTAACATTTACATTTATTTGAATCAATTTGTCTTTGAAATAAGCAACACTCAAAACTATTGTTAACTTTTGGCATTTGTGTTACCTTTGAGCATGTGTACTAGAGCTGCTGACCTAGTTTTGTTGCACTGCACTATGTTTTGCAGTGACAATAAAGGGTATTCGCTTCTATTCAATTCTATTCTTTAATGTTTGTTCTTTCTTTTTCAGCCTGATGAAAAAGGGAAGTTCGAGGGCATTTTTGAAAGTCTCACTCCAGTTAAAGGTGTTCTGTCGGGGGACAAAGTCAGACCAGTTTTAATAAACTCCAAGCTACCTCTGGATGTGTTAGGAAAGGTGATGTAACCACTGAGGCTCCTGTAGAAAATATATTGGTAAAAAAAATCTCCAGAACATTCCCAGTTTTAAAACATCTCTGCTTCCATAGATTTGGGACCTGAGTGATGTCGATAAAGATGGACATTTGGACAAAGAAGAGTTTACAGTGGTAGGAAGCCGATTGGCTCATACACAGAAACACCTTGCCTAAAAAGACAAGTTACATAACTATATATATATATATATATATAAAACTTAATTTCTGTCTCCAGGCTATGCATCTGGTATATCGAGCCATGGAGAAGGAGCCTGTCCCTGTCACCTTGCCTCCTTCTCTTATTCCTCCATCTAAAAGAAAGAAATCTGCGGTTGCACTCCCTGGTGCTGTGGCTGTGCTGCCCTTTCTCTCTGGGCTCTCAGGAAGCCCGGCTCCTCTCCAAGAGGCTTTACGTCCCACCGCAGGTCTGAGCAGCACACCCCCCCTCAGTATAAGCAGCGTGAGCCTGTCTCCAAAACACTCCTTTAAATCCAGCTCCCAGGTATGTCACCACATCTAAAGATGTTCAGTTTATTAAAAAATAAATCACTACTTGTATGAGGTCATCATTGTGTTCTGATTTTCACAAGAAGTTTGTCTGATACTTTGTACAGTGTTTCTCACTGATGTATAGAAAAAGAAATAATTTAATCAACATCTAGGCTTTGGTTTGGTGAAAGAAAATAATGGAGCAGGGTCCTCCACTGCTAAATGTGAATGACCTTTGACCCACTCTTGCAGAAAAGGGTGTTAACCCACTCTTTCTGTGTATGAGTTAAGTTTTCTTGAGGACACATTCCTGAGAGAAAAATGTACTTGATGTTGGACTCTGTGATCAAACGGTTCAAATCCTGATTCCTTTCGAGAATTCTAGTCCATGACTGAAAGAAACCAACTATATATTAATGCTTGACACTTGCTAATAGGTGAACCTGTTCAGCCACATTGATTAAATCCTTTTCGTTGTACTTATTCCCCTTGTGAGTTTTGGAGAAACAGGTTTGCCTAATGGGAAGGGATGCATCTGAGTCATGATTACATAACAACAGCATTCACCCATTTAAATGTTTTTTTAACGATGAATACGTCACATGATGTACTTAAAAAGTTTCTTTTAGCTGGTCAGAAAAACCGGGCATTTTCATCAAAGGGCAAGACTTTTCAGAAGTTAACTGTGTATACATATGTTTTTGGTTTCTAACCTATGACGAATAGAAAATGTTTAATGTTTTGTTTGACATTTTCATCAAAGGGGAAGACTTTTCAGAAGTTTACTGTGTATACATATGTTTTTGAATTTCTAACCAATGATGAATAGAAAATGTTTAATGTTTTGTTTGATTGCAGCCTGCAGTGAACTGGGTTGTACCTGTGGCGGACAGAGAGCGATACAGCAACATTTTCAAGCAAACGGACACAGACAACGACGGACTGGTAAATGGTACCGAGGTGATAGAGATCTTCATGCAGTCCAACCTCTCACAGACAATGTTGGCCCAGATATGGTGAGACGTTTGTCCCTATGACCTTGCCTTCTCTGCATCCTTCATGGACTGAGACAATTACAGTTGTAGAATTATTACTGCACTGCTTTATTAGCTCGTTATTTTGGAGTTTGTTAAAGTGCTTTATTTATGGATGATAGTTTGTCCAATGGCTCCATCTTGTGGACTGTTCAAGTCATAACGTCTTCTACAGAAGATGAGAATTAAAAAAAAAAAGCTCAACAAAGAGAGTGATAGACAAAACACAGTTGAACAAATGTCCATGTGTCCACTGCTTATCTTTTGTCTGTAGGGGACTGGCTGACACCAAACAGACAGGGAAGCTGACCGAGGAACGGTTTGCTCTGGCCATGTATCTAATACAGCAGAAGGTTATCAATGGCATCGACCCTCCCTCCACCATCAGTCCAGACATGATTCCTCCCTCAGACAGGGTTGGTAGCCCTGTACAGACACCACATCTTTCATTTTCTAGTTTATTTTGCAAACCAAGAAATTATTTTCCACTCTGGTTTGAACCATGAGAATCTGTCTCAATCTATTTTAATGCATTTTAAAGCAACAATTAAAGTGTAGCAAGCACACCAATATTACAGTAATTGTCTAAAAAGTATTTTTAACAAACGTTAATAAGTCAAGTGGAAAAAATGGGAATTATTAAGGCACCTTCAGTTTAAAACTAATTTTATAGGTGTCATTTCTTATTCCCTTAATAAATACAGTAACACATTGTTGCTTTAAATTGTAATTTCGGGGGTTTGCTCTTGCATTACTTTTTTCTAAGCCTGTTCCTATCCTGTCTGACAGACAGCAGTGTGAGTAGCAGTTAACTTTTGTGTCAGGAGGTGGCGCTTTTGTTGTGTCATAATGACTCTCCTGGTCTGAAACACTCAACGCCACGTGTTTTTTATTTTATATTTTTGTCTCACTGCAAGTTTTGCTAACACAAGTGAATATTTTTAGTGTTGTTTTAATATTATACAGAATCTTGTTTTGAAAAAAAAAATTTTTTAAACCTCTATATTCGGGGCTCACACTGCCGCCTGCTGTTTCAAAGCATCAATTACAACCACCGTTGTCCATTTACATTCAGAATATTTAATTAAGTCCTGTTAAACAAGACGTGTTACTTAATTATTGTGGTTCTACAGGTTCTCTCTGGGTATTATTGACCAGCTGATGATACAAATTTAATTAATTAAACAACAGGATTTAGAGAAGTACAGAGTAAAGTGCACTGTTTTAAATTGAACTCTGATTTAAAAATCTTTTTTGCATGAGGTCAATGCCTAATTTTGAACACTGGTCACTTTTAGGCTGCGTTCCTTTGTATTCTCTTGTTTCCACTGCCTGTCTCATATTGTCTGGATGTTTGTTTCCCCTCTCTGGCTGTGCGAGATGTTTGTGTTTCCTTCCTGTGCCTTGTGTTTTGTTAGACATGTCAGTGGGAAGCTGTTCGCCGTCTCTTTCTGCATACCTCTCCTCCCTCGCCCCCTGCCCCTTCTTTCCAGCTCTCTGTCTAATGACCCAGTTTTCTTCAATATTACTTTAACATTAATGTCCACCGTTTTTTCTCTCATCTGTTGACACACTCTTCTCTGTGGTTTCACATGATGTCTGCTCCTCCTTTGCACCTTCTTATGCAACTTTTCTTTTCCTGTCTTTCGTGTATTTACTTGTCTCTCACCTCAGGACAGCCTCAGCTCCACAGGACCTGCAGAGCTGACGGGCATCAAAGAGCTGGATGACCTCAGTCAGGAAATAGCTCAACTGGAGAGGTGAGCCCCTGAACCCTGGGTAACAGGGGGATGGAGTAGCTTTGTTTTATTTCCGCCGTGAGAAAATAAGTGAGGTAATGTGTAGGCTCAAAATCAAAGCCCAATTGTTACTTATAGCTTATTTAACCAGTGCTTCTTCAGGTTTTTATAATGCAAGTAGTACACCAGCAACAGACACAGATGTTAGCAAACAAAGACATGAGAAAAATCGCAGGTTGTCTAACCTTCTAACTATCATTCTATCTATATATGAATTTTCAACATCTCAGGAGAGGACTTCTAAGAAAGGCAAAACCATCCGCATTTTATTTTAGCTTTCTTGTGAGTCAGATTGAACACAATTTCTACGCCCGCATTTTCTTTTACCTTTCTTGTCAGTCAGATTGAACACAATTTCTACGCCCAAAACAGTTATTGTATGCTGAAAATGGAGAACAGTGACAGTGCATAAAAGTGCAAACATGTGTTTGCAAACATTGGTTGTATAGAAGTTACTTCTCACTTCTCACTGTTATAATCTCAGTTAATACTTCAGCAAAGGTCTTAATCATCAGTTTCACTTCTTCAGCAGCACTTGATGTCAGTCTTGTGAACTTTGACCCTCTTTTTTTGAGAACAGACATTGGCTCCATGTGTTTTTCAGTTGCTATGTGACTGCTTTTAGTTTATATTTATGCCATATTTGTGGAGTTGGTCTAATTGCATGCCTTTTATTTTGCTGATATCTCAAAATGTTACTTCCATATGAAATGGGACTTTTAATATGTGGTTGTTCTTGTGCTTCATTAAAGAGAGAAATTTATCCTGGAGCAGGAGATAAAAGAAAAAGAGGACGCCATCAAGCAAAAAAACAGCGATGTTCAGGTAAGGCTAAGCAGACAGAATTAATACGTAGCATTATACGTATATAGTGTTCAGATGATCTGGAAGAGTTCGTAGCTGCATAAAACAGGGACATCAGAGCCGTCACCTGTGCCCGTGTGTTTGATAAACCTTCAGGATATGCAGATTGATTTGGACAGAGAAAGCAGCAGTCTCCAGGACCTGGAGTCTCAAAAGCAGGACTCCCAGGAACGTCTGGAAGAAATGGACCAGCAGCGCTCAAAACTCCAAGGAATGGTCAATGATGTCAAGCTGAAGTGTCAGGAAGAATCACAGCTGGTCAGCACCCCAAACTTTTCACAACACTTTTTAAAAATTAGAATTAAAAAAAAAATTCTAATTGTGTCTACTTTTTTGGCTCCTTTTCTTCAGATTTCCTCTCTGCAGAATCAAATCCGCTCTCAGGAGATTGACCTCCAGAGCCAAGAGGACGAAATGAGACGCACGAAGGCTGAGCTGAGCCGGCTTCAGGAGGAGGAGGCCCAGCTGGAGCAGAGCCTCCTCTCTGGCCGCGTCCAGCTGGACAGCATCGTCAAGTCGCTGAAAACCACTCAGGAAGAGATCAATCAGGTCAGAGCAGTCGGAGAGGCGACAGGTCACATGTGGTTGTGCTGCTTAGACATTATCTTATTTGTCATTGTTGTGTATCATGAAATGTGGAGGAAAAAAAAATCTAATTCTGCAGATTAAAGGCTAGAATTTCACTAACAAGACAGAAGTTTTGTTTGGGGCAAATGTTAAATGTTAAATGGTTTGTGATGTTATAAATAGACAATGAATGTTGGCAATGAATAGATTTTTGTTAACATGTCCTGCCAATCAAGCCAATGAACAGTTCGGATTGGGTCTCATCTTTTTTTTAACATGACAAAATCAGTGCAGATTTGACTGCAAAATGTTTTCACTTTGTTTTTCTTTCTAATGCATCAGTTAAGATTCAGTTTTTGTTTTGTTCTTTTAATTAACTTTGTCTTTGACAAAATTTGAATTAGAAATCAAATATGAAACATGGGTAAAAAGGGTGTTCTTTTGTGTGTGTGTGTGTGTGTGTTTAGGCTCGCAGTAAGTTGTCTATGATCAAAGATACCCAAACTGAAGTGACCAAGACCATTGAGCAGTACAACTCAGCTTTAAGGGACATGAGCGACGGAAACTTCAGCAACCTGCCAGACTTAAGTGAGGGGTTTGCTGCAAAGACGAATGGAGGTTTCAGGAGTGCGGTGAGGAAATAATTACAAGAGCATCTTCTTTGTTCTGGGTTCAACTCTCAGGTCTTCGGTCATTTAATTTACGATGTTTCTGTGAATGCTTCTTTGTGACCACAGAGTGTACAGCACCAAATTCCTCTACAGGTTTTCTTATTTTTTAAACTTGTTTGTTGGGTTAAATTTAAAAATGAGGAGGAAAGCAGCAAAGATGAGAAATCCTGTTGGATGTAACACAGGTTGAGGTAGTGTTTGCTGAGTTCTCAGATAGGTGTCATGTTTAACCAGATTTTATCATAATCAAAGAAAGTCTAAAAGAAAAGCGAAAAGTTACCTGAGCCTGACATCAGTGTTGTTCACTGTGACATGCTGATGTATTTGTTGATTGTATTCACCAGGATGAATCTTTCAAGTCAAAGATAGCCATGTTCAACAGCAGTGCTGCTAAGGAGGTTCCTTCAGATCCCTTCTTGAGTGAAGATCCCTTTAAGTCCGACACTTTTAAAGGTCTGTACTTTTTTTCTTTTACTGCACCCCACTTTGGGAACCACCAGATGAATCTATCACTGCCTTCAAGAAATGCATTTATGATTAGTATTATGTCTTGTTCATTTTCAAGATCCATTTGGAGACCCTTTCAAACAAAAGGATCCATTCAAAGGCACCTCATCTGAAGACTTTTTTAAAAAGACAGACAACACCGACTTGTTAGCATCCTCAGAACCTTTTGGTAGAAAACCCTCACTGCCGGCCAAGGTACTAAACACTGATTATTTACTGTTGTCTGAATAGTTCAGTTCTTGTTCTGCTTGTTGTGTGGCTATGCCATTGTGACCTTCAAACATTTTTTGAACAAAAAAAATGTTCACTGCTGTGTCATATTCTTTACAGCCAAGTGCCTTTGGCAGCGGAGATCCGTTCTCAAATACTTCTAAACCAAACAATTCAGGTAATTTATTGGTGTCACAAAAAAAAAAAAACAGACAAGCAAATCTTTTTCTAGTTGAAAAGTAAATGTTTGTCCAAAGTTATTTTATCGATGTGGCAAAAATTGTTTTCCATTTGGGGGAAAGTCAAACATTAGAAGGTGAAGTAGTCAATTGAGTCTGGCATCGACGTTTTAAATCCAGGCTGGATGGAGCTTTATATGTATTACTGTTAAACAAAAATTGAGTCTGGCATCGACGTTTTAAACCCCGGCTGGATGGAGCTCCTCTGTCCTTAATGTACTGGTCGTTTCTAGTGGTACTTTATATGTATTACTGTTAAACAAAAAAGTATGACGCGGTATCATCAGCAGTGAGCTTTATATGCGTAGAAGTTCTGTGCTTATTTCTCAAAACGTGACCTTATTTACAGTGATGTGAAGGTGACAGAACCTCCTTGTTGGGAAACGTCTCAAAGACTCATTCTTTGTCGTTACGGTGACGTGTTAGATTTAGAGTATGTTTTTGAGGCCAAAAAAAAGGGGGGCAAACAGTTTTTTACTCACTCTGGCTTCACTTTTTCCTGTGGGTTTGGGTCTATTTTTAGTGTGGGGTCTACGCATTTAACTACAGGCTACCTAAAAATACTCCCACCCCCCACCCTGGAAAAACAGGAGGCCTGCGGGGTCCAAGCATAACAGAAAGTCAGTGATTGCTGGTCCTGCTCTACTTGAATACACTGCCACTCCTTTAACCACTTCACTCCTGCCTCTGTCCTGTCTTTATATCTGCTGCTATTCAGCTGCTCTGCTTCATTCATCGCACACGTTGTTTTAGGTCAGTGGACGGTCCTGGCCGGTGTTGTTCCGTGTAACACACCTTCAGTGGAACACTGAGGCCTCTGTAAGACCTGAGTCCAGTTACAGTGCGTAAGAGAAAACACTGCGTGTTTCACATGAATGCACTCTCTTGTGTAGCAAACTCACAACAAACATATTCTATTACCACATTTTGTTTTTTTTATCTGCAGTTAGTCGTTTCTCTCTCTTTTTTTTTTTCTCTTTCATTTAGCAGCTTCAAAAACAAGCCGGGCACAGTTCTGTGCAAAGTCACGCCTCTAATTAGTTAATCAGACACGTAACCCTGGTTTAACAAAACTGCTCTTTGCTCTCCAGCTTTTTTGGGTTGGGAAAAAAAAATTAATAAATGTCTCGGAAACTTAGACGGTCACGCCACATTCCCTTTCCTGAAACACACAGGTGCCTTTTATAGTAGCAGCGAGCGGTAGAGTTTAATTTTTATTTTTAGTTGCTGGCTTTTTCCATGCGTGTGTTGAAATGTTCCCAATGCTTTATTTTAATGTGCTCCTGTCACAGATGTGTTTGGGTCAACGGACCCCTTTCGCAGCAACTCCTTTAACAGCAAGGGCAGCGGGTTTGCTGACTTCAGTCAGATGACAAAGGTAACCTCCTGCATCTGTTGTTGTTTGTTTGAACTCTGTGCACCTTCAAACAGAGTTGTAGAAAAAGACTTGTCATGTATTTACTGCTCCTCTTGATTTATATCTGTTTTTCCTCCCTGTCAGTTTATGACATTTGTGAAAGCACATTCATTGGTATGAGGCCAGAAGCTTTAGAAACTGGCAGACACTTTTTGGCGTAGTCATCGATTTATGAAATAAATAATAGTATTTTTTTTTTTCTCGGCTGTGTGAACAGAAATCAGACAACCCTTTACTCCCATCAAAGAAGAATGTTCCTAACCGACCTGCACCTCCCTATGGTAAGACCTGAGATCATGTACCTGTATGTGTTTGTGCATGTGGTGGAACGTGACCCTGCTTGCTGTTTCACTTCTCTCTAATGGTTTATTTTTTTTTTTCTTAGTAACCCGACAGTGTTGTTGATGGAAACCAGTAGAAATTATTATCCTTCATAAATTATCACTTCAGACGTAACGGTTCAATCCAGTTGCTCTACATCGACTCTTATGGTTAAGACATGTTCAAAAATGAAGCTCAGCCTTAGTTACTTACTGTAACTGACTGTTGCTCTATTTAAAGTTAATGAAAGTATTTGGTCTGGATATATATGATGCATATGTATGTATATTTGTATGTTTTATGTGTAAATATCTGCGTATGTATGTGTGTGCGTCTGTATATATTTAAGTGTTTATATATATATGTATATAATACTGTATATACGTATATATATTTAAGCTACATAGTCACACAATTGACTCTTAGAACTAAAGCTTTTATTTTCGACAGTTGTAACTTAGCATATTGTTTTTTCATTCATGCTAGTTATGAAAACATAATATACGTATATATATTTAAGCTACATAGTCATTCATGCTAGTTATGAAAACATAATTGTACTATAATGAAAGTAGTTGAACTGTCAGAGTGAACAATAATGACTAAAATCCACCAACTCTATGATGTAATGTTCAGTTACTGTGCACTTTTTACTGAACACTTACTGTGCACTTTTTTCCTCAACATTTTCACATATACATTTTTTGATCGACTGATATATGTCACAATAACAGGTTAGAAAACACACACTACCAGCTGTTATTTTGTTCCAGTAATATACAGAAGAAACATTTTTTTATATTTTATATATTCATATTTTTTAATGGTTTTTTTTTTAATGTTAAGCTGGATATTTATTTTTGTTTTTATACTACATGAAAAAAACAAAACAAAACCCACACACGCACATGTTTGACGCTTCTTCACCGATGCATATCTCTTTCACACACGGCTGGCAGGACGTGCCCAGCACATGCCCTTCCGCTGTTACCTTGCACTTATTCTTTTAGCAGAAGCCACAGCGTGAGAAAGTTGGTCGTTCCCCTTTGCTTCACCACACAGTGATGGGTAAAGATGAGTGTTGACTGTTAAGCAGCAGGCTGGCTCCACAGATGTTTTTCATAGATGATGGGGAAGTGAGAAGCCTACTCTCTGAGCTGTGGACTCATTGCACAAATAGTTTTGGTGGAAAAAGGTGTTGCCATTTAATTATTTTTTTTTTGGAGAACTGCACATTGTTTTAGTTCTGTCAAGTTGGTGCTTGTACCTGATCTGTTCTACATCAGTCAGTGGACGTCTCATCATGTGCAGATGTAACTGGTGGAAACTGACGTGAAAAAATTCTGGTCACATAATAATTACAACAGGAAATGTTCTGAAAAGGGTGGGTCCATCTATTGCAATTGTACTTACTGAGAAAAAAACCTCACTCTGCTTGTTAAACCTCAATGCATCAGTGAGCTGTTGTGGTTAACACCAAGTTTAAAGCTAATAGTGCCTGTGGTTATATTCTCAGAGCTTAAAGCTCTTTGCTTTCTGTTAGAATACAGGCAAGAGAAGAGTATACTTGCTCTTTAATCGGTGAAATATGTTGAAATATGGTGGAGTTTAAATGAATAAAGTCGAGGGCTGTCAAAAAGTCTGAAGATTAATCAGATTAAATTTTTTTTTCATGCATTTTAACACATGGGCAGAGTGATCTTATTGTTGCTCTAATTCACAGTTGATACACGTGTAGTTATTTGTACACAAACACATCGTAGGAGGAAACATTCTGTTTCACTGAAGCACCGTGAGTTTAAAATACATCTCAACTCTCAGCATGTGAGCGTCAACTTCAGGTCAGACGCCAGGCTCGTGTGAGACCAACGTCAGTGAGTGCAGGCCAGTCAGTAAGTCTACGACTGACCAGCTGTCTGACACAATGTCAAACGGACTGTAGACTGTTGTTGTCGAGGACAACAGACTGTCCAACAAGTCACAGTCGATGAAGACGAACAGTAATGACTTAAATCTTTAAACTTTAAACTGTAAGAAGCTCAATGTTCAGAATGTTGATTTAGCTCTATTAATATTGATTAATTTTGATGAATCATCCCAATTACCCTGTGATTAATCCAATGACATGTTTTGACAGCCCTAATATAGACATGTATTTCTTCAAACGTCTTCCCTTTCTGGTAGGTTTGCTCAGTTCGGGTGCCCCAGAGCTGTTCCCGGGAATCTGCCCCACAGCAGACACTAAAGAGTCTTTTGTTACGACAGACACGAGTAAAACGTTCAAAGGCGGTGCGGTTGGTTTTGCAGATTTTGCCTCTGTAAGTGTTTTTCTCCCTCGAGTCCTCTCTGTCTGCATGACCGCTGGACCTTCACTCTCCGGACTGTAAAGGTGCAGACTCACAGGTGTCGGCTCTGTCCTCACTGCCCCGTCTCACACGCGGTATCACATGACGGCTGTTGACTAACACCTGACCAAACAGCGTAGAGATTTGGCAGGAAGTCAGGATTTATACTCTTTAATTCAGCGTGATATTCAACCTGCCTGGTCAGGCAGCATTTTTCAGGTGTTGACGTTTAAGGTAAAGGCTTATTTTCTGTAAAAGCATGATATGCCTGGAAGCAGAGCACAAGAGAGTAAATCTGCCTCTTTGTCCCCCTCCTTCCGCTTCTTTGCTGCTGTGTATAAATGGACAGCTGAGTCTCCTCTCAATGGCAGGGATGATGCATGGCACTGTTTTTGTGACCGCTTTTTTACATTTCCGTGTGACTCCACTTTGTTCTGTCCCTCCTACCAACACAACAGTGGTGGAAAGAAGTGTGTGTGTGTGTGTGTGTGTTTTCATATGAGATTCTGTATTGTAATCTTTGTTTTTCTGCCAGAATCTGAACAGGCCAAGGTAAGAAGACCGTACAAGGGTGTGGTGGTCAATCCTTTGCATGTGAAAAGCCTGTCTGCACAGCATTAACTGAGACCAACGATTCATGAGCACACGAGTTATTTTTCAATAAATATTCACACTGAAATATTTCCCAGAACACGTGGCGTGTAATTTACTGCGCCAGCGTAGCACTGGATATCCTGTTAATCCGTATTCTGAAACTTTCTGTAATTCTCTTGTGAAATCTAAAGTTCATTATTTATGAACTTGTTTTCCCCCCACTGACTATTGCATAAAAAAATGGTTTGATTTTTGTTTTGCGCAGATTAAAAGCGGTAATTGAAAACTCTTCATATTTTAAATTTGCATCCTCCTTTTGCTCAAATCCACTTTTAATCTAGTACTTTTCCTTTTTATGCGTTGACATTTTCATGATGCGTTGCAACATTTTAACTCATTTCACGTTTGTTTCCCTGCTCTAGTTTGGAAATGAGAGCCAGCAGCTGGAGTGGGCCAAGCGGGAGAGCGAGCGTGAGGAGCAAGAGAGGTTGAGGAGGCTGCGGCTCCAGGAGCAGCAGGATCTGGAGCTCGCCATCGCTCTCAGTAGAGCCGACATGCCCAGCGTCTGACCAGACTTGTCCCACCACAGCTTTTCATTCCTCCTCTTATTTGCCCTCTGTCTGCAGGCTCACTACACTAGCGGCGCTGACACAACTACCGGCTCCTGCTACCAATTTGTATAAGACACCAGTGTTCCTTTGACCATGACTGGACTCATGTAAATGACTCCACTTTTAGCCACCAGTCAAGGTTCAATGATCCCAAACTACATGGTAACTATAATCAGGGACAATACAGAACCAGTCGACTCGAGCTTGGCTTCGTCCTGCAGCCACATAGCCATTTAACGCAACACAAACCAGAAGGGATCTGGACTAGGACCTAAATCCAACTTCATATCATGTTCTGGTTAAATGCTCAGCCTTAACCAAAACCCTGCAAATACTTAGAATAGAATATTTTACCGTTTTTATTTGTGTTTAGAGCAACGGTTCTTTGGTGAACAACGGACACGAGTTACACAAAATCCACAAAGTCAAAACTATTCAAGCTGACTGTAAGCACGAGGTTAAAGTTTTTTTCTTTCACTTTCTGGAGACTTCTTCATGCGTTGCACATATTCTGCATAGGAACGGCAGGACTTTGTTTTATTTTATTACAAAGGTTACAAGTGTTCCCTTACAGTTGTGATTTTATCACACCTATTTATGGCCTTAATGAACCGAGACAGAAGAAGTGTGGGAATTCAATCAATGGGTTTTAGAGAAAGACGTGCAGGAAATGTGTTTTTTTGTACTAACATGACTTTGTTGAACATTAAATTATTTCCTGCTTTTTGTTTTCTGCCAGGACTTGAGGACGCGCAATAATCACTGACCTTCTTTTATTTAACAGCGTTGACTCTACGTAGAGTTCAGCAGCAGCAGCAACAACGTTTGTGTACATCTGTCGTCGTCTCTCATTGGTTGCCTTGCGGTGACGCCTGCAGAACAAATTGCACCTCCTGTCCAACTCTAACCCTTTAATATCAAATGGAGAAAAGTATAAACTGTTTATACTGGTGCTGTTACATTTGGCCGTTCTCTTTTTCAGCTCTCCGGCGACTTCTTACTCACATGCACAGTGACGTCTGCTTCAGCGTTTGTTTGTTGTTGTTTTTTTGTGTGTGTGTATGTGTGTGTGTTTTTTTCTCCCATCACTGTTACATGAAGATTTATTTTATTTTGTTTGTCGGTGTCTGATGATCCAGTTGGACGACGTCTGGCCTAGAAGTCAGTTACCCCGCAAAACAGAAACACTAATCAGGTTTATTTGGTACATTACGGTAACACTGTACTATTATGTGGCTGGTTAGAGACACTCAATCTTATTTATCTGCATATCACTATTGTAACATGTTATTGCACACTATGTATGTGATTATATGTAACAAATGAGTACAGGTCTGGAGTTGTCAGAACTGTAATCAGCTTTTAATGAAATAAAATACATTTTAACACTGCTGGACTGTGGTCGCTGTTGATTTAAAAATGAGGAAGAAGAATCGGTTTAAGATTTGTTGAGATACAAAGACTTTCATGTTTTCAATTTCTTTTTTTTTTTCAGGTGACTTCTCTGTGAATATTGACACCAGGAAGAAGACCGCTGCAGGTAATTGTTTACTTTCCTTCTTTCTTTTTCTTTTTTTTAAATATATATTGTGTGTAAAAGTTTCAAGTACTCTGACTTATGATGATGCTGATAGAAATACTGATCATCTGGTCTATGGTATGGAAGCATTCACTTGATTAAGCCTTTGATGTGGGTGAAACAAATACTGACACCATGCAGACTTATTTTGCAATGACTTTGTTACTTTGAAATTGTAGTGCATGGTGACTATGTAATTGTAGTATTAAGGCCTTTTGATGTGCTTCTATAATTTCTACCCACCAGAAAGGGAGTCTAAGGGCTCCCTGATGAGGGTTTGCTCTTCCCCTCTGTCCAGACGGCTCCTGGCTCACTCTGTAATTATGGAGATGGAGTGTTTGTATTTATAGTCTAAGCCCACAAGTGACTGCCCCTCGCTGTATTGCAGCTGCATAACATCATAGTCAACACGGAGCGGCCATATTTTAGAATTAGAATGGCGTATACAATGGGTGGCGTGTATAACATACTTAGCGTGAGCGACACGTGATGCTCTGCAGGTCTGAAAAAAAAAAAAATGGAGAGCTCCGAGGCGCAGTGTTTGATTTCATTTCTGTTTAATATTTACAATAAATACACATTTTACAGTATAAAATCCATTTACATGTCCTTATAAATTTAAGTAAAAAATAATGCACAGGACATCAAGCCCTGATAGTGTACAGAGGGGCTGGAACCAAGAGTTTCACACCAGGGAAGGAAAAAAAAACAGAATCAAATAAAAAGAGAATCATGACTGTCCAGACATTTGAGGCAGTTTTAAATAAAAACATTGTCTGCACTTGTTGGGCATCTGTATGTGCATTCTCACCCCTTCCCTCCCCCTCAACAAGAACATAACAGTTTTGTGGCTATGAGAGTTTTACAGTAGCACAGTCATAGAAAGGCACTTGTGTCAAACACGGCGTTCCAGTTGTGTCAGAGGAAGAGTACAGTATATATATATATATATATGTATATATATGTACAGGGCCAGCCCCTCGTTGGTGTCTCTATAAGTAGTACCAGCTACATTATTACAAAATAATTTTAATAATAATAATAATACACAAAAAACTTTTCATATTCGACATTATATAAAAAGACTTTGGTCATGTGGGTTGAGCAATTTAAATAAAAGAAATGACATCAGTTGAATCACAATAATATAATAATAATAATAAACTC